>NC_139518.1:65298053-65323053 GCF_947247035.1 Vipera ursinii
CTCATCTTTGTATTACTGATAGGCAGTGCATAGTAGATGTTCTGTCATTTGAGACTTTATATATATAAAATCTTAAATATATATTATTTAATTTCTGTATTTTCTCTGCCATGGTTATAAATTATAATCCCTTAGCCATGATGTCAACTTGTTCAACTCTGGAGGTACCACCAAACACAATTATCTCAATACTTATGGGCCATACAGTGCATCATCATTGCACTGATTATGTCTTTAAATGAGTAGAATGCCTTTGATGAAATTGGACTGAATCCAGCCTTTGCCATGGAAAAGCAGAAGCATTGAAACCAACAATTAGTCATGGCTACCTGAAGTTCCATTGGTTTTATATTCTTAATCTAAGGCAAGGGTGAGCAATTAATTCTGCCAAGGGGACACACGCAAAACTGGGACTACTGTTAAGGGCCAAACCAATAGAGATCCTGCTTTTACTGTCACCCATTCCATGACCTCCATAGGCTGAACAGGGACCATCAAAGGGCCAGATGTGGCCCGTGGGCCATAGAATTCCCAGGTCTGCTCTAAGATCAGCCAAATCTAAATTCAACGCATTGTCCTCTAACAGCGTCTTTACAAACGTTTTTGCACCTTGAAATACTGATACTATAGGCAAATGTTGTTCTCTAGTGTATATTTTCCTGGCTAAAAAGAGAACTGGAGATTATGAGATTTGTATATAGGTGGTTATCCTGCCAGTTTGGCAATTTAGGGGACTCCAGAAGTGGCCTCCTATACAGTGCCATTCTTGGGAAGGAAGAAAACAGGGAAATAGAATTAATAAAGTGTAGTTAATATACTTAAAAGAACTCTAATCTCCCTTATTTCCCATTTAGTTCAGTAAGTGAAGACTTTTCCAGACTTAATTAAAACTATACCTGAATACATGACTCAGATGTGGGCGATGCCTTTGGATATTAAATTGAACAGACTCCCATTTTCAAGTTGCCTGCAGCACAGTTATTTGCAGCAGAAACGGCTTCTGTAGATGACACCCATGTGTGTGAAAGCAGCCTGCTGCAAATGTTTACACCAACTCTGGGTAAAGGATCTGTTTAGCAAGGTCACCAAAATGACCTTGAGAGAGAAGTGTGCTCACAGGTGCTTAGATATGCAGCACATTCTGACCATAACTAGTATCTCATCTTGAAAACAGACATTAAATAAATCCATGCATTGTGACAAAAACTGTGCAGTGACTTTATGATGGAAGTGTCAGTACATAATTTGCCTGATGATGTCATAATATATGTGATATTCCTCGACTGCTTGCCTCACAACATGGGCACCCATGAATGAAATATAAGCAAACACAAAAGATGCATTCTGGTAAATAAACAAATTATATTCTGAAGTAGGCTGATGTACAAAATGGTGAACAATGCTATACTATTGTATTAATTAAAAATGCAGTAAACAAATAGATGTTATGCCCA
Source organism: Vipera ursinii (assembly GCF_947247035.1). NCBI lineage: Eukaryota > Metazoa > Chordata > Lepidosauria > Squamata > Viperidae > Vipera > Vipera ursinii. The sequence goes on from NC_139518.1 coordinate 65,299,508, forward strand.
ACAAGGATGGGAACTATGACTAATCATAAAATTGTGTCTGGAAAACAAGGAAAAATGTAATTCATTGGCCCAGAACATTCTATGATAAAGCATTTGGAAGATCATTCAGCCAATCAACCAGCATCTATCTATCTATCTATCTATCTATCTATCTATCTATCTATCTATCTATCTATCTATCATCTATCTATCTATCTATCTATTCTACACTATTAATGCAGATAGTGATTATTATTAGGAATATTCAGAGAATAACAAATATAAATTAATTTTAATATGGCATAGTATCCATGAAGAGTGACTTATTGTCCAGGGTTATCAAATTTGGACTTTAAAATTCCTGACCAGTAGATGGCAACATTTAGATAACTCTTTGCTGCTAGCTGATGGACAACTGAATTACTACAACCCTGTTTTTATAATCCTATTATTGACATTGTACCCACCACAGGTATAGATAAGTAAAAGGAGGGACAGCTTTAAAAGTGTTGCAGAGACTCCAAAATGGGGTTAATTAACCATTTGGGAGTTCAATTTAACCACAACAGACCCAGTCACATACTAGAGTAAATTAACCCTAAATAGTTGTGTTGTGGGTATTATTAAACCTAGACAATTAACCTATTTGGGCAAAAGAGAAAGAGAGAGAAAATAGCATCTGAAGAATCAAGTGCCTCTTAATGAGATGTTCTTCCAGTGCTTGAATGCACATCCCAAATTATTCAGCTGACATGGCCAAGCCATACCCACTTCTGCCTGTCTTGCTGGAGGAGGGGCTCATGTGTGTAGTGGTGTATTGAAGCTCTGCCAGGAGAATCCTGTTGCAAGGGCTCATGGATACCATGCCCTTTTTGAAGAAAATGAAGACAACTTCCTAAAAAAGAAAACACCTCGAAGTTTCATTATTATTTCCCTTTTTAGCATGCTTTTGTGTTTCCAGAACTACTGATAAGGGGATGTGATCAAGTTACCATTTTGCTCTGCTGCGTAGGTGTGTAACATCTTATTTGCTTGCTTTTAGATTTTCATCCTGCCTTTCATTCTGAAGCTTAATATAACATGTACAGCATTCCCACCTCCTATTTCTGTGCACTGCAACAGCAACCCTGTGAGATACATTGAGTTGAGAGAGAGACAGAGAGAGAGAAGAGAGAGAGAGACGAGCCCTAGATCTGTGAACCTGAGTCTTTGCAGTCATAGTCCAACTCCTTAGCCATTGTTCACACTGTTACTCATGAAAGCTAGATTTTCTTATTAATCTATTATTAGATTTATATCCCAGCTTTGCTTTGAACAACTCAAGGTACATTCTGCTCCTGTCTTCTGTTTTCCTCACGATAACCATTCTGTGAAGTGGGTTGGGCTGAGACACAGGAATAATATATATATATATATATATATATATATATATATATATATATATATATATGTATATATATATATATATATGTGTGTGTGTGTGTGTATGTATGTATGTATGTATGTATGTATGTATGTATATGTATATGTATATGTATATGTATATGTATATGTATGTATATATGTATATGTATATATATATATATATATACATATATATATAAATATACATATATATATATATATGTATGTTGTCGATCAGAAGGTCGGCAGTTTGGCGGGTCGAATCCCGAGTGCCGCGTAACAGAGTGAGCATCTGTTACTTGTCCCAGCTTCTGCCAACCTAGCAGTTCGAAAGCACGTAAAAATGCAAGTAGAAAAATAGGGACCACTACGGTGGGAAGGTAACAGCGTTCCGTGCGCCTTTGGCGTCCAGTCATGCCGGCCACATGACCACGGAGATGTCCTCGGACAAGCGCTGGCTCTTCGGCTTTGAAACGGAGATGAGCACCGGCCCCTAGAGTCGGAAACGACTAGCACACATGTGTGGGGGAACCTTTACCTTTACCTTTATATATGTATGTATATATGTATATATATATACTGTATATATACTGTATATATACTGTATATGAATATGTGAATGTATGTGTGTGTGTATATATATATATATATATATATATATATATATATATATATATATATACTGTATATATACTGTATATGAATATGTGAATGTATGTGTGTGTGTGTATATATATATATATATACACACACACACATACATTCACATATTCATATACAGTATATATACAGTATATATATATATATATATATATATATACACACACACATACATTCACATATTCATATACAGTATATATACAGTATATATACAGTATATATATATACATATATACATATATACATATATATGAGTCATTTGCATATATATATATATATATATATATATATATATATATATATATATGCAAATGACTCATATTTTGTTCGGTCATTTCAACATATCATGACATGTATGACATCTCTCACCACAGATGCTCATTTAATAAACATACTTATCCTTTCTTGTGCTAATGCTCAAATATATCATGATACTATTAAAAAACAAAACTTTGTGATTGGTACCTTCCAAAACATTACGAGAAACAGGGAGAACAAAATGCAGGAATGTACAAGAACCAACATACCTGCTGTATAGCCAATTCCTTACACTGAAAACACCTCAATCCACAGAGTTGAAATTTCTCCAAATTTTAGAACACACATTCCCCAAAACAGACCCATACTCTCCTGTTTCTGAAAGTGGGAGTAACATAAATAGTTACTTCTTTTTCTTTGTCAGTCAAAATGGGTTGGTATGTGCAGGAAAGCTAAAATATTAAATGTGGAGTACGGCAACTCTCCAGCCACTCCCGCATGACATTGTGATTAGGCAATAGATAGTTCTATGACTGCAAGAATTAATCTGGTTTGAGGGCATATCTGCCAGTCACTGCATGCAATATTTCACCTCCTATTTCTGGGTCAGAAGAGACATATTTAATCCAGCATTGTAGTTCATATAAGGCAGAAATGTCCTTTAGTTTCTACAGAAAGTGAAATTCAGAGGGATCTTATCTCTTATTCTGGAGAACAGAAATTCTGAGTAAAGGCATTGATAGTTTTATCCTCCAGCATTTTAATTGTTCGAGGGAATTCTACCAGATCCTGAGTAGTATAAGTGCTTAAGCAAACTGCACAGTTTATCCAGCATTTCTCTAGTCTGACTTAACAGTGGCTCTCAAAGGCACAGACATCGTTTCCATCCTCTTTTACCTAATATTCTTTCATAGAAGTTACTGGTGATTCAACCAGAGAAGCTAGTGAACTATCACTTCTGTCCAAATTCCAAAGAAGTAGCCTCTTCATTCCTTCAAGTAGGATTTCTCAAATTTGCATTTACAAAATGCCTTCCTGCCCATTCTCCCAATGGCTTCTGCTGAGCATTCCCATGACTTGGGAATATTTTTTTTCTTTTTTCTTCGATGTATATATGCACAAGCCTTTATGTGTTTTAAAACATTATTAAAGTCATTTTAATAGTTGCTATTTTAATTCAATTTATTGTAAATCACATGGGGCCTTCAGAATGCAGTCATAAATATTATAATTATTGCCAGGATATTGCAGATCTTATTGAAAATGGATTTATATACCTTAGGCAACATATTAGTGAATATCCTCCCCCATTTATTTTAACTGTATTTTAGTCTTTATTTGAAATTCACCCTTGTGATCTTAGTGATATATTGGACAAGATCATTTTGTTATATATATATTGGACAATGTCATTTTGTTATATATACTGCTCAAAAAAATAAAGGGAACACTTAAACAACACAATGTACTGTATTTAATAGTAGGATGTCTTATTTTCTGTTCCCTTTATTTATATATATATGTGTGTGTGTGTGTGTGTGTGTGTGTGTGTGTGTATGTGTGTGTGTGTGTGTAATGCTTGTTAACTATTTAGATTACCTTGCTAGGCCCCAAACATGGGACAAATCTTTATTTCCTGTTTCGGCCTAACCGAAGGCGATCCACAGGCAGTAGTCACAACAGTGACAGCTCATATTTGTGTAAATTTTTAGATTGCTAACAAAGCATTAAAGGGAGACTGATATGCATTTCAAACTTGTTTTCATCAGTATGGCTGACTGATGAAAACAAATAAGTTTGAAATGCATATCAGTCTCCCTTTAATTCTTTGTTAGCAATCTAAAAATTTACATTATATATATATATATATATATATATATATATATATATATATATATATATATATATATATATATATATATAGAGAGAGAGAGAGAGAGAGAGAGAGAGAGAGAGAGAGAGAGGGAGAGGGAGAGAGGGAGAGAGAGAGAGAGGGAGAGAGGGAGAGGGAGAGGGAGAGGGAGAGGGAGAGAGAGTTGTCAGGAGGAAATATATATAAGATATTTTTTTCTTGAGTCCCGATAGAGAAACATCTGCTGCTGCCTAGGATTGAACTCTCAACCTTCTCTCACACAGGCAAGCGTTTGCACCTCTATTCCACCACACATATTCTTTGTTTATATCGGCATAAATCTGAATTTTAAAAAAGATTTTTAAAAACCGTGAAAAGGGGGACATAACTTCATTAGCCTCTTTGTAGGGTTGGCCTATTTTTGTAAACTGTAATCCATACTGCCCCCCTCCCCCCAAAAAAACCCCATTTATGCCTTTTAGGGCTTCCTATGAATTACATATAAAATTGTGAGGTGTTCGTTTTTTTGCTCAGGATAACTGGAAGCAACTTAGAATTTTATCAAGAGCTGGTTGATATAATTCTCTTACCAGCACATGCTTGCCTAGATATGCAGGTTGGAAGCCACCACCTTCAGATCCTATGAAGTTCTATCAAGATTATCAATCATTTGATTTGTCTGACCTTCCTTTTTCATAGGGCAAGGAATGGACACATTCATATTTGCAAATGAATGAAAGCAACATCAAACCACATAAAATCATCATTGTGCAAAATGGTTATCACAAGGAAAGGATAGCAGCTTTGATGTCAACTGAATCACAATTTTCACTGGAAGGATTCAGAGAGAGCATAGCAGTAATACATTCAGTGATACATATTGATGTGTAAGCAAGTCCTTTAGTTACACCTGGTAATATCTTCTTTAGTACATGAACGTGAATTTAACAATCCCAGTTGTTGCTCGCTTCTATGTTCTGATATTTTAGTAATTAAACCTGAAAAATTAGCAGAAATGAAATTCACAGACAAGAAATACTTTAATTAAATATTGTGTAAAATGAACATTTTATACAGTTAAATATCTGAAAAATGTACAGATAAAACAATCTTATTGTAGGGTCTTTAACAGTAAAATCTATCACTTAGTGAAGTTTCCCATTTGGAGATGAGGAAATATGAGTGAATTGACTAACTGATCTAAAACACAAAACAGATTGTATTTATGAAGAAACATTCCGATCATGTATGCATGACCTTTCTTTTTAAGATCAAAATCATACTTATACAAAATTGAACTGAGGCAATTCAGTTTCGGTTTGACTTTTCAGCTTTTCCACTTAGCTAAGCCTTATTGACTCTCACAGGAAAAATGGGCATGTTTTGTAATTTGTGATATATTTATATCAATTTTAAAACCTCTTATAAACATTTCCTGAAAAATGTGCACTTTTGTATTAAAAATGGTCCCTCCTTTTTGCTGAGAAATTTAATTCTGCTGCAGAGTGCAAAAGTGATTTTGCAGTGCTGCATTTGAAAGCATTTAGTGCAAGAAAGAAAGGGGGGGGAACAATTATGTCAGGATTGGCACTAACAGGCACAATATATTAGAGAAATCGTTCCAGTTTATAAATTACAGTCCTTACTGTAAGTGTCTCTACAAAACAAAAATCTGAAAATAAAAAAGGTTATAAAATTAGGTGTGGTCCCAAATGCATACAAAGTCTTTCTCTTTGTTGATCAGCGCTAAGTTACAGATTATGCAGAGTGCAGCAGAAAACAGGTAGAAAAAGAAGTCACATAGCCGTTGACCAAGAGTACAGTTTACCAAGCTCACCTAGGATATTACAACTAGTCATTTTTAGGGGGCTGGGGCAAGCCTCATCAAAGTGAACAGAGGGCAGGTAACTATAATCACATGGAAAAAACTGCACCCCATATTTGTGCTTTTATTCACCGTAATTCACCCAAATGGAGTAGTGATGCACTTGCTCGAAGCCCATGGTTAACAGCACAAAAGTTGTTCAAAGACGTCTAATTTTAAGGCATCCAAGGAAGTTAATGTGGCCAACACTGTAATTAAAACATCAGAAGTGAATTTCATTTATTTATTTTTTAATTTATGCTTCTGATTTCCTCCCCCCCCCCCGCCAGTAAACAGAGTTCAGCTATGTGACAAAGTCATAGGTGGCAACTTTTTTTAAAAAAAATCTGAACTCAGAGAAAATGGAGAAATAAAGAAATAAAAATGAAAATCCAAACACAAAATAGGAGAACCATCCATTTCCTGTGGCCGCACTGCATGCACATTTTCTACTAGTATTCATTACAGCCATGTGGCACAATTTTGTTTTAACTATACAACAAACAACTTTATTTCAAAATTATTTGTTCAGATAACTTAAAAATAATATAAAAATAAACAATGTTTTTTCCTCAAAATAACAGAAAGATGGAAAGTCAAAACAAATAACAACTTTGTGAAATACAAATGAAATGCATGAACACATTTTTTTTTAAACAAAAACATATGAAGGCAGCGGTTCTTGGCTTAATGCTTTTCACAGCATCACAATACCAGTCAAATGACAAAAAACATACATACAAGGAAAAATGGTGAAAATATACAAAATTTCAAAGATAAATACAATATTTATAATTAATATGTTACAAAATAAATTCCCTTGGTGACTGCAAGTGTTTATGTGAAAGAAGTTGTAATGTAGGGCTATTTTATTCCTTATCTTTAAAAGGAATAAAAATTTGATCTTCTAAATATTTAAGTGGATCTGAAAAAAATTCAAGACAAGTGTATAAATATTTAGCTACAACTTTGGCAAAATCACAAAAGTCTACAATTTTATAACCACATACAAAACACATTAGGGAAGTAGGATCTAGAAGTCAAAAGGACAATTTTCTGGTACAAGAAACATAGACTTCACAGTAGCCTAAGAATGCAATAGTATACAGTGCTAGCAAAAGTTGAAAAAATGTTGCAGATCACACTTGCTTAACAGGAAGCTCTAGCAGTGGAAGTATATTTTTTTTAAAACCAACAGACAGTAGCATTTCCCTCTGTCAGTGTGCTTGTTGAAGGCAAGAGAATTCAATATCAAAGTTACAATTTCTAACTACAATAAGTTACAAAGTTCCATTTCATTAAGATGAAGTTAAGCAATGATCAACCCTCCCATCCTCCCAAAATTATCTGAAATCATATATTCATCCTTTTCCCCTCCCAACCCCAGATTTGATGGCTCATACCTCCTCCTTGGCCCCCTTTTTTCACCACAAAAAAAAATATTTCACATTATAGAGATACACAACCATTGTGAATCTAGTTATGAGTACAGAAAAATGTTTTGGAGGCGTTTTTCATCAGTGTTTCATGATAATCAAAATGGTGCATCCACAAAGTTTTTCCCGACACATAGCAAGTACTAGACATAGCCAAGACGTAATCAGAAACTTTATACAAAATAAGTGTCGCTTTTTCCTTTTTCTTCAGGACCAAGAAATGTGAAAATATGAGAGAAGTTTCAGTCAATAAAATGGAATTGTTCATGAAGTTGATTGTTTGCATGTTGATTCTTAGTATTTTAAATAAACTTTTTTAAACAAAGTTTGTTTGTTTTTTGTAGCATTTCAATGTTTTGCTGATTGTATTTTGAAGATACTGGTTCCATCAGCATATCTTATATACTAAACTTGTCCCCTAGAAAGCTCATCTTCTGAACTTGCTGCTACAGTAGCTAAACAAAAAATGAATTTACATTGGCGGAACTACAAGCCCAGACATAGCTGAAAAAAAAAAGAGAAAAAGTACTATTAATTTACTTGCATCATGTATTTAAACTTGCAAAGAAAAAAAATAAACAAGCAAGCAAAACAAAGCTGACCACACCTAATTCTTCATAGCACCAATGTCTGAAAATCATTAGGAAGCATTCACCAAATCCGTTTCCTAAAACACTTGGATTAGGAACCACATGCCTTTGACTATAGCTTAAAAAAATGCTGTTCATGCAGCTTTGTAGGCAGATAAGGTTTATGGGGGAAAAAAGAGAGGTTGCGCTCAATTGAAGAATTCCATAAATTGAATATATAAAGGAAATGGAATTCACAGTAGTGATAGATGCAGAAATTTAGTAATGTGTAAGTCTTTGTGACCCAGGTACTGCATGGAAAAATGATCTGGATAAACAATTGATAGACCCTTTTATCTGGCAAGACAGTAGCTATCAAACAGTTTGGGGGAGGGAGTGGGGCATTTTTATTTTTATTTTTGTATAATAAGCTATCCAACAAGAGAATCCTTTCCTTTCCTTTCCTTGATCCTCTTCTATATTTTATTTTTAAAATTGGAATTTTATTACCAGAGCTTTTTTTTGTAAAGATTTGGCTTTGATGTGTGTGTGTGTGTGTGTGTGTGTGTGTGTGTGTGTGTGTGTGCGTGCGCATGCGTGCACATGCACATGCAAAGGATCCTACCTCCCACATGTGTGATATTTCTCTTAGCGCTTTGTTAATGACAAAGAGTGGCCCAGACTCCCTGGAGAAAGCCTACGTTGACAGCTTAAAAAGCAACATGGTCATTTTTGGTAATTCAGATTCAGATCAGATCCAGATCTAAATGGACAGCTTCAGTTTTGACATTCTGTTAATTAGCACTTTCTTCTAATTGTATGCTGACTTTAATAAGTCAGTGACTTTCTGAGATCAAAGTCTACTATGTTACATCTGCTTTGGAATCCATCAAAGCACTATAACAAGACATAAGTTGAAATCTCCTATTTGTTAGCTCATGTTAATTTTTGAAATGTGTAAAAGGAAGTCCCAGTGCTTCTCTGTCTCACACATAAAAAGCTCAGGGTCAAGGTACCCACAGAACTGCATGATCTCTGGCCCCGGGAACTGATACTACCTACTTTAAAGAAATAGTAGTCATTAATGCAATTACTGAAGCACTGTAGGACTACACTGAAACACTTAGGAGGCAGACAAGTTTGTGCATAGTCTCTTGTGTCTTATCCTAAGAATGGGACCACAGGTTTAAATACCAGCAAAGCTAGGACTTGCCATAACTGTATTGAATGTCTCTAAATTTTAAATGCAATCCAGATGCAGCCCCTTCCCCCTCCATTCAGGATATGTATATAGTTATGTATTCTAAGCAAAGAAGAAACTTGTTAAGCAAAAAGATTTTAAAAATTGTCATTGTGTTAACCTCTTAGCAGGGTTATACGTAATAGGGATGGTTTTAACCTAATGGTACTTAAATGTTATTGTGACACTATTTCTCATTACTTTTTGTACAAGAAATCTTAATACATTTTTATGTAGTCATGTAAACTTCAATTTCCCAGTTCATTAATTTCCAAAAAATATCAATTTATCTCAGATTTGCTGTTGCGTTTTTTTCTGAAAGCTTCTTGTATGTACACATTTCTTATGTAATACAATCTCTTTGCATGACTATCCATGTGCTTAAATAAGCAGCATAAGGAATCTGAGCTGTACGAAGGATTGTTCAATGTAATTTCACAGCAGCTCTACCATTAAATTTGATATTTCTGAAGCTGCATTATTTTTCCCTCTATAGGTTTCCTTTCCTTTCCTTTCCTTTCCTTTCCTTTCCTTTCCTTTCCTTTCCTTTCCTTTCCTTTCCTTTCCTTTCCTTTCCTTTCCTTTCCTTTCCTTTCCTTCCCCTACTCAACTCAACTCAACTCAACTCTACTCTACTCTACTCTACTCTACTCTACTCTACTCTACTCTACTCTAATCAGTTTAAATCAGTACACAATACTCATGAAATCTGAGGGGTGGGAAGCAAATGTCATGTATAAGTCACCCCTCTCTCTACATGTCCCTTATCATCCTGTGGCAGATGCTTTTTTCATCCAGTTTGCTACTTGCTTATAAAATATTATTTACACATCAATAAAGACCATGGCAGAAACTAGGTTTAAAAAAATGTACGTTCCTTATACTCTTTCTTATGTTTTCAAGAGGAATATCTCTGGTATTCGATCTAACTAGTGGGATTGGGCAAATTGTGCGCACTATTTGGAACATGTCTTTGTTTACATGGAAAGATTAGTCACAGGTTTACAGATGGAGCATAACAGCCAGATGCTCTCGCATTTCGACCCCTACGTGCCACTGTCTGGATGGCGGCCAGCTCTTGCCAGCTGTGAATTCCTCCAATATGGCAGAGTTCCAATGTAGTTAGCTCTGCACAATGATGCCATCAGGACTGGAAGAAACAATACCAAATGGTGGAGGAATGGGAGGCATTGTTCACAATCTGTGGCTAGCAAACATTCCCTTGTGGTAAATGCAGTTCAGAGATGAGGGACAGAACACAGCTTCAGTTAGCTACAGTAAGCTCTCTTCCATTAATTGATGGCAATGAATACTAATAACACCATCACCACTTAGTAGCAAGGGTTATGTCAAAGTAGAGCCAATAATGGAGAAAGCAACCTTCAACCAATCGTGTAATTTAGTGAAACAATGGTGGAGATATTTGCTTTCAGTGTCCTGCATGGTCCTCTATTAAACAAGCAAGCAAGCAAACAAATCTAAACACCGTGCTTGTAATAGTAGATGTTAATTTTGATGAGGATCCACAACAGAAGAAGCCTTTTTCACCTTTTTTCTCAAACATCAGTCTTTCTTGGGGGGGGGGAGAGATATAAACGTATATCTTTCTCCAAACAGTACAGTTTTGTAAACAGGGCATGAACTCAAACATAGTATTACCAATGCCATCAAGCATGTGAACTTGTGGATAACTTTCCTATATAAATGGCTACCTGCAGTTTAGTGATTAGAGTTTTGCAGGGGCAAACCTGTTGAGAGAAGATCAATATAGCTGAATAGCTACTTTCTCATAACTTAACTCATCTGTCTTGATTGTTATGAGAACAAAATGAAAAATACGTGAATTCCACATAAGGAATATCTCTATACGCATGCCTGTACTTAGTTGATAAACCAAATATAAGGCATTCCAAGTGGGATAAATGAGAATTTATGTGCCTTCCTCAGTATGCTTCCAAACGATCTTCAGAACATTCATATTTACTAAACAACTATATATTCTCTCTCTCTTACACACACATACATATACACACAATTATATTCACAAGCATATTTATTATTTTACTTTATTTTATTTATATATCAAATTTATACAGAGCGACTCTGGGTGGTGACAGAGCGACATATACTGTATAAACATATGTCTGTATTATTTTCCTGGAGAATCATGATTTTACTGGAAATTGGAACAATGATGGTACGAGAAACATTTATACAACATTGGTTCTTGATAGGTGCCAAGATTTTTATATTAATTCCTAGTGCTGTTTATATTTCTCTTATGCTACATCAGTAACAAACGATGTAGTCTTTCTATGTCCATACCACTGACTCTTATCACTTAATAAAGTCCACAACAACCCAATACCCATTTCCAGGGCTTTTTTTTCCTCATAGAACGCTCAGAACGGAGTTCCGGCACCTTTTTTGGATGGAACCTTGTAGGGTAGGCAAGGCAGGTTGCATGACATGTGTGAGTTCCGGCACCTTTTTCTTTTACGAAAAAAGCACTGCCCATTTCATTGACAAATAAATGAACAGGAACAAATTGAGAAGAACAGATCTCTAATTAGCCACATTGGGATTATGTTCTAAATTTATATGTATTAAATGTGATCATGCCACTGATTGTCCAGGGATAACTTTAAAAAGGACAAGCTAGTTGAAATTATTAACAAATTTTGAAAAGGTTTCTTTTTAAAAAAAGAAAGCTTATAGTTTAGATTTGTGATGAAATAATATTTCCAAACCACATGTAATGGTTGGAAACATTTTGTGTTCTTCAAAATATTTGTTGGGTACTATTTCTCTTTCTTCTTAATACTGTGAATCTGAGTGCGATTTCTTGATCTAAAAAGAGTTTAGATTTGGATATTATAGATAAAAGATCACAGCACAACAAAAATAGTTATATTTTTAGGCTGTGCTAGATAAATAACCATGCTATACATGTTCACATTACACTGGAAGAGAAGGCAAGTGAAAAGGAAGCTCGATTTGCTTTTATGAATATAGGTTTTTTTTATCTTTAATATTGGGCAAAGTTACAGCGAACTTGTACTCTGCAATTCTCATGTTATCTCAGATTACAAAGGAATGCTGTCTTTCAGAGATGCTATATCCAATTCAGAAGTGCACAACTTACTTAACAACTGCCTTGGATAGCAATATAAATTCCGGTCCCAATTGTGGTTGTAAGTCAAAGACTAGTTGTATGTGTAGAATTAAGTTTTTGTAAGTCAGATATCCTGAGTTACTATTCCTGATTTGGGTAACTTCTTCTATTTCTGTCTGTCAGAACATGATTCAAGTTTGGGGTCATGACAGAAGCTGAAGCTTTTGGAGGAAATGTGGGCTATGGTATAATTATTACCTAAATCATGAAGTAATGGGGGGGGGGAATTGAGGGTGTGGGATCTTTCTGTAACCTTAATCTGTCCTATTCCTGCTAAGCTATTCAGGTAAACTCATCTGACAAGTAAATGAAATTAAGGCAACCATCCTTAAGGTCAGGGTTAACTACACATGTGTTCATCTCACTCAGCATGGCTAAATTTTCTGAAATGTACTAAGATGCAAAAAGTAATTTTTAGAAAAAGTATAATATAATAGAATGTAAAGCCCAATTTCAAATATTGATTTCATTTATTATTTCCTTTGAATATTTATTAATGATTAATTGATAGGATAAATATCAGTTATACTACAAGTCAGTGAACATATACACCAACACAAGACTTATATTGAAGTGTTGATTGTTTGTTATTAAAACTGGAATAAGTCACCAAAGCTAGCATTATTATTAGGAGCCGTGGTGCCGCAGTGGTTAGAATGCAGTACTGCAGGCTAACTCATTGCTCACTGCCAGCAGTTTGATCCTGACTTGCTCAAGTTTGACTCAGCCTTCCATCCTTCAGAGGTCGGTAAAATGAGGACCCAGATTGTTGGGGGCAATATTCTGACTCTATAAACCGCTTAGAGAGGGCTGCAAAGCACTATGAAGTGTTATATAAGTCTAAGTGCTATTGCTATTATTATTACAATTCATTATTATGAATTGTAAACTGCCCAGAATCGTTCACTGAAATGGGCAGCCAGAGAAATTGAACAAACAGACAAATAAAAGCCCTTCATGTTTCTTCATATTATTAATTTCCAATAGAATAAAACTGAGATGGAAACCACTAAATATATATATTTGGGCTGGTGAAGTAAAATTCTATTCCCCTTCCCAAGATATTTTTTAATTCTGTTTCTATCACCTAGTCAAGCAAACTATGCATTTGTTTTACTACAGTATAATCCCTGAACCAAATCTCAAGAGAGTTATTAAAGACAGAAATATAAAAAAAAACCTAAACTGATTCAGAAGCAAAAGTTATACATTTATTGCTTAATCACATTAGAAAAATAACATCATCTTCTTTCTATCAGAGTTTACAAATATAGTAACATTTGTTTGCTAAATATATGCTCTGCTTTTCCTCTAGGAACTGAAAAAGATGTATACTTCCTCCTCCAACTTTTCTCACAACTGTCTCACAACTAAGTAGACAGAAGTGATACTTTATGAGGGAGGGTTGGCTATTATAATCCCTTGAAAAAGATGCTGGATATGGCCTTGGCAATTATAGACTAGTTTGTTGAGTCTTATAAACCAGTCTAAGCTGGTACTTAACAATCAAAATCTTTGGATTGCCCCCCCCCACCAAAAAAAGAGTTTAGAGTAGGACATTCCCCTATGTGTTTTAATACCTAATCGATAGGTATTGATCAGTGTTGCAATCTTCTCCTTATCCTTTTATTTATCAATAGATTAAAGCTATGCCTATGTAAGAATTAGATGCAATTTGAATAGGGCACTCTCAGATGCAATACCTAACGCAAATACTTAGTGTAAGACAGGACTGTGTTTTGGTTTGGTTTCTTTAATCTCTATATCAACATTTTATCCAAAAACCTAAATACAGTGCAGCACCATCCACCTAGATTATCTGATTTAAACATTCCGGTATTATTGTACATTGATTATGCAGTCCCATTCTCAGCAACTTTATTTGGTACTAAAGGCATTAGCCTATAATGATCTTTATTCCTTGAGTACCCAAAGATCAAAATAATGGCCCAAACACTGAAGTTGCGCAATTTTCAATAGACAGAGCAAGTTAAATGCTTCAGTTATCTGAAGTGGTGGCATCCCGTTCTTCAGGAGGAATATAACCAACAAATAGCACCGGCAGAACAAAGAATTACAACCGCCTTTTTTAATTTTTCTGAAATTCAACACTTTTTTTATGCTCAGGGGCTTAGGTAGCTTGGTTTTGGCTGCCATCAAATTGTTCCAATTGAAATAACTGGCTCCGTTTGTTCACAGTTTACAGTGACACCATGTTCTAATTATGTAACACTTATATTAATATAAACTAGGTTTCTCATTGTGCAGCTTCTGAGGCATGTACCAGGTGCAGTTTTATGATTAGAAGCTGCAACCAGAATTTGGTTTGCAGTTACTAATTACTGGTGCATAGGCGAACACCTTATCCAAAATATGACAAAATAGCTTGTGCGTCATAGATTGCCACACGAGAGAGAAAGCAACAGCTACAGTAGTTGCCATAATTTAATGTAAGCGTCATTTTTCAGAATTTTTAATAGGTATATATTAGTTGCCCATAAGGGCTATTATTCTCCGTAATCAGCTAATATGGTTTGCCTTTGTCTGTAATAAAATATTTGACTTGACCCATGGGTTATAATGGATGAAGATAGGAGACTGGCACAAAGTCATCAGCTTTCCGTAGCTGAAAATGGTTCTATGAACATTGGCATAATTTTATTAATTTTTAAAATGTATACCTTGTTCAATATGCAGTGGGATATAGAGAGGAAATGAATTCATGTGATAAGAGGTTCAAAATGTAACACAACAAACTAAAAAAAAAAAGGATGGTGTGGTATACCAATGGGAATTATATAACTTCAAGATTACACGGGAAAAATTCCATTCCATTCATTATAGTTATGTCTAAGCCAGGGGTCCCCAACCATGGCTACTTTATGACTTGTGGACTACAACTCCCAGAATTCCTCAGCCAGCATGGCTGGCTGAGGAATTCTGAGAGTTGAAGTCCACAAGTCATAAAGTGGCCAAGGTTGGGGATCCCTGGACTCTAAGCCAATATATCCCATATCAGGGGGAGGAAAACAGGTCAGATCTTCTCTTTTACATGATGGTGTATGGACTTGCTGGTGATTTTCATGAGGGCCTGCTTTTGAGTGAATGCTTCCCCCATGTATCTCCAGGTGACCCAGGTTTGCATGTAAAAAACTGCGTCACCTCAATAGGCATGTTTGAATCAAGTTTTTATCATCAAAATCCTTGGCCTGATTAGCTCAGTAAAGATTGTTTTCTTGGTATTGCGAACAACGCTTTCTCAACCGGGAGAAAGCATCGTTGAGGTCTATTTCTATGCCTTCAATCCGACTTGGAACCATGTAGACCTGTTCCTCCTCCTGGCTTACCTTACCAAAAAAAAAAAAATAACCACCTAAAAATTCTTGTTCAAGACGCACTTCTTCACATGTCATTCTACAATGTGGTCCACGCCAGGAAATTGAATCACATGGATATCTCCTTGCATGTAAAGCAGCAGCATCCATTGATTCAGGCTTTGAGGCCAGAGATGAGGAAAAAACAAAGCCCATTCATACCAAAAAAAAAAAATATTTATTGGGAAGAGGCTGGCATATTTAGCAATTCATATTCATAATTACCTCTCCCATTTCCTGAGATCAGTAGTAGATGCTGGAAGAGGAAGATGCGGGCTACAAAGGATTCCTAAACTGGTTTGGGGATTTAAAATTACAGCCAGGAGGGAGGGAGGAAGGACTGAGGCACTGGTAAATTTCCAGAGACTCCTGCATAGAAGAATGGGAGAAAGGAGGGGTTTAGGGTTTCTGACGCATTATGCAGTATGAAAGGAAGATGAGAGGTAGTGCCTTGATATATTTCTACTAATTGATAGAAAAGGAGCTCTAATAGAAGTAGAAGAAAGGAATAAATAAAGGTGGACGACCCCTGATTTACCTACTTGCATTTAAGATTACACGAAACCCTTGTCCGTAAATCAGAAAATCTGGGGTACATATAACAAATTATCTGCTTCAAGATTTGCCTGGGGTGAACATCTCAATGCCAATCTATAGTTGAGACACGTGGTTACTACATGTTTCCAATTAGAAGCAACTATTACTCTCAGGTAACAATTACTTTAATAATTCTCAGATATATTTATTTAAATCAAAATGCATACATTTACTTTAAGTATACTATGAAAAGCTATTAAGTACCTTTGCTATTGTTGTGCTGGTTCATAACGTTTTCAATTTCTGCAAAATACTAAACTGTGGTTGGCTTAGTTCTTCAATGTAATGAAGGCCAAATAAATACGTTCTGAAATGCTTGTTTCATGTAACACATAAAATTCAGAGGATTTAAATGATTCTACTAACAAACAGAGTTTGCTAGAGTTGTAAAAAGGGTTTTGGTTGTTGTTGTTGTTTTTCAAAAAAAGCAAGTATTTCCAGGGACAAGAAATTAAAATGAAATTATTTCTATCACATTTGCTAATGCACAAATAAAAATTTAAGAAAATGTATGTTGAAAAAGAAGGTGTACCCACTCTAAATAACTGATGCTCTGAAGCATGGCCTGGCTAACAAATATTCTTCAGTCAGAGATATTTGGATTGGTTACATATTTTATTCCTTAAATTTGATTTGCCTGGTTTGGTTGTTGCTTGTTGGGATGTGACACCCAACTGTCTATGGAGATTCTCAGTCATCGAGGTCTTGGTTGTCCTGAAGGTGCTTTTTTCAGAACTGAAGAAACTTCTTGGATGAGAAGCAAAACATCTTCAAGGAAAAAGCACCTTTGGGACAACATTAGCACTATTCACCAAAATTCAGGCTTCCAGCAAATCCAGAGCTGAACATTAAGGGGCTGGAGCTAAATAGTGGCCAGTGCTCATCTCCGTTTCAAAGCCAAAGAGCCAGTGCTTGTCTGAGGACGTCTCCGTGGTCATGTGGCCGGCATGACTAGACGCCAAAGGCCCACGAAACGCTGTTACCTTCCCACCGCAGTGGTCCCTATTTTTCTACTTGCATTTTTACGTGCTTTCAAACTGCTAGGTTGGCAGAAGCTGGGACGAGTAACAGGCGCTCACTCTGCTACGCGGCACTCGGGATTCGACCCGCCAAACTGCTGACCTTCTGATCAACAAGCTCAGCGTCCTAACCCACTGAGCCACCGCGTCCCTTGGAGCTAAATAGGGCCAGTTTAATTCAACTTGAATAGGTCTGAACTTTCACAAACCTTCTGTCCCACTCAGTAGCTGGACATGAGGACAGCATAGTAGTGTCCATAGCAAAAATATTTTCTTAGTAAAATAGTCTGGGTGATGGAAGAACAATGATGAAGACTCTATTGGATTTCATTGACTGGAAGTGACTGTTTAAGTCAGAATGCTGACTTCGAGATCACGTAATCCCGAAGGGATAAAAGAACTGAATTCAATTTTTAAAAATTGCTCAGGATTTAGACATCACCTTGGATGAAAGATTCTGTAGCTTAGGTCCCCAGAAACAAACTTGGCCATTTCTGGTCTATACTCTTAACAAATACAGTGGCATGTTTTTATTAGTGGATATTTTAAAAAGTAATCACATTTTTGAAAAAAGTCAAAAATAGCATATTTAATAGCATAATTTTGAAAGTTTATGTGGTAAAAAGTCTAAAATGTGAATACTTCTGTTAACTAAGAAGGAACGGCTCTTAAGTGCTTAGATTGTGCTTTGGTCTACTTCGCAGATAAGTTTCAGATCAATTCAGCTGAGACAGATGTTAACCTTCCATTTGAAAATGGTATAAAGATTTCTAAATAAAAACTTATATCCTGAATAAAAGTGTTTATAGTGATTTTCCTTCCCTCTGTAAATGCTCACTCATTAATGTCCTCAAGCTTTTTTATTCTCGTATTTCTATTGGCAGTTGAACTGGAATAAGATCCAGTGCAAGCAGAAAACTAGATTTGTAGGGGAACAACGGCAGCACTGAACAAATTTCAAATATTTGTTGATGTCTCAGAGCATGTAGGAAAAGTCCTACCTTGGAAATGCTGCCAATTAAAATATCACTATCAAAAATAAAAAATCGGATGCCTAAAATATATACAGACTTAAAGGTACATGAGAAGCATTCCATAGTTTAAAAATTAATGCATAAAACCTTAAGGAGAAATGATGGGAAAACAGCTATTCTTTCTTCTAATATACAGCAAGGCTTGAAATAATCAGCATAAACTAAATCTGTAGGCTATGATTTTGCTGCTGTCTTTAAGATCAAGGTTTTGTTCCCCTGCATTAAAAGCCATTTTTTAAAAAAAATCCCTATATATTTTGTTTCTAAAGTTTGGGGGAAGGGGTTGTCTTTTGATATTTGCCCACGATAGTAATCTGTTTTTAATCCATTCACATCTTCTGAATGGAAAAGTAAATCGACCACCTTGAAATCACAGGAAAAGCAGTAGAGAGATCCAGCTCACCTTGAAGCCCATTTCCATTTGCGCTGGTGCAAGATGGCGGAGGAGAAGCTTGGGGCCTGACCACAGGAGCAAAGGCGCTCTTTTGTTTCACTGCAGAGATGACATTGGCAGGTGAGAATGAGAAAATGCCGTGTGTACTGCTACAGTTTGAAGGAAGGGTGACCGAAGAGGCTGCCATGGTAGGGCTTGACGGCACTACTGCAATAAAGCAAAAATAATCAGGACTCATATTGAGGATGTTTATGGCAAACAGGAAGGGAAGAGGGGGGAAAAAGATGTATCGTAGGGCCTTGCCTCTTATGGGAAGGTTAATACATATATAAAAATAAAATGCTTTGGCTTGCCACGCTCTGGATAACAGGCAAACTCTTTTGTGTTGGACTCTGATTGTAAATTGAGCAGTCCAATGTGGTACCTACTTTTTCCTGTTTTAGTATTAGGTTGTTGTTGTTTTTTAAAGCACCAAAATATTGTCTGTGATCTTTTTCCTTTTTTTAAACTGTCCAGCCTCCAGAGTCACCCCTCCTTTTATCCAGTAGCTTACATTGAAGGAAATTACAACAAAGTAAGTTCTTAACAAGTGCCTTAGAAATAAAGACTTACTTCCGTAAGGGGAATTTGCGGTCGAGCCATTAAGGAATCCAGGGGAACCAGGTACACCAAGGTTGGGCATGCTGGCATTGCCGTATCCATTCATACTATTGCTGACTGTGTTGTAATTGGACTGTTGAGGAGTACTACTCGGAACATATCCTCGTGGGGAAACACTGCTTGTGTTGCGACTGTAACCTACTGTATTGGGAGGAAAAACCCATCCCAAGAAAAGGATTATTATTATTATGGGGCATGAAGAGTTTGTTATGGCATCATAGATTGCACAGCTAAATGTCTATGGAAATTCTCAATCATCCAGGTCATGTCTGTCCCAAAGGGGTCTAGGATAACTTGCTGTGGTCAACTCACCACAGCCAACTTGTCGTGGCCAACTTGCTGTGGGACAAGTCGCCAGGGTCAACTGGCCACAGGACAATTCACGGCGGGACAAGAGTTACACTAATATCAAAGAAACGGTGGAACAGAATCATTACAGAAAGGAGGCCAAAGGAGGGACAAACTGAAGTGTGGATGACAAAAATTCAAATATTTTTTAAAATAATTTAAAAAAATTAAATTGAATGATTTAATTAAGTTGTCCTGCAGCGAGTTGGCCATGGTGAGATGGTCATGGTGAGTTGTCCCATTCCAATCCCAAAGGTGGTTTTCCAAAAGGCAACTGGACTTGGGTTTTTTTCTTGAAAACGTTTTGCTTCTCATCCAAGAAACTAAAGTGAAGAAGTTTCTGGGATGAGAAGCAAAACAGTTTCAAGGGGGGAAAAACCCAAGAAAGTCCAGATGCCTTTTGGAAAAACCCCTTTGGGACACAGTTTGCAGACTTTTGACTGATCGCACCATGCTGGCTTATGTCATTTGCTCCTTCATCTCTTGGCAGGTAAAGGTCATCTTTTTCACACCATCTCTACTTAAACCAACTGTGATCACTCTGAGTTGTTCCTGCTTCTGGCAGACACACCCAGCAAGGTTGTTTTTCCCCGATCTGATTGTGTCAGTGCACTCACAGTTGTCTTTATCAATAATTCTCATAATTTAAATGGCTGGGCTGCATCATCAACATCTAAGCTTTCCCCTTTTAAGTTTTCAGTTCGCAAAGTTTGCAATAGCAATTATAAGGTCATGTAACTTTCTGCAGAGATGTAACTCCCCCCAAAAAAAGAAATCATCCTTCTTAATATTAATAATTTCTTACTAGAAAATAGAGTTTGTTCTGCTTTAATAAATATTGAATAAATATTAAAAAAAATAACTACGCTTTAGCGTAGGGAACACATTTTTTACAGCAACATGACTCAAGAAGGCTTTGTTAAATTGTAAAAGAATATATTTTAAAATCCCATGAAAAAGACGTTGGTATCACAGAAATCATATGCAATGCAGTCCATGTCTATGTGAAAGTAAATCAGTAGGATTTATTCCATATTCTATGTTCAGGACTGCAATTATTAGCCACATGTAATTGATTCAGTGGATTTGGCTACAAACAGCTCTTTTAATATATAGTCAATGGCTATGTCCACACAGAGCATCAGCCTAGGGTTTAGTGTTACAAGAATTATCTTCTCCAAATTTGTGTAATTCCTTCCAATTCTAGCCACAACAAAGAAGCTTCTGCTTTTGTTTCAGAATCATAGTATCAAATGATCACGTTATACTTGCTTATTTATGTGTCAAAAATTAAGATAAAATAATTGCTTTAGATTTAGAAAACATGGAAAGCACTTATCATTGGAAATAAAACTGTTCAAATTCCTTCACCCAGGTAGTTTAGATATGCTCAAGGGAGTCTAGCTTATTTTGACAGTACTAACCCTATGGTTTAAGCAGCACGTTGAAACCAGATGGAAATTATGTATTGCCATAATTGTAATATATTTTGCTATTAGCAAAATAAATTTACTGGAGAATGCTTAGTTAAATATGTCAAGTTTAGTAGAAAATGGGTATCACAATTCCTATTAACTGTAATGCACAAATTTATTCTACTCAAAAGATAGGCATCTATGCAGGCGGTCCTCCACTTACAACAGTTCATTTAGTGACCGTTCGAAGTTACTTATGACCTTTTTTCAATGTTATGACTTTTGTAGTAACCCCGTGATTACATGAACAAAATTCAAATGCTTGGCAATTGGTTCATATTTATGACCTTTGCTGTGTCCCAAGGTCCTGTGATCCCCCTCTGCGGCCTTCTGACAAGCAAAAGTCAACAGCTGGGTTACCAACTTATCAGCTGGAATGATTCATTTAACAACTGAGGCGAGAAAGGTCATAAAATGGGACAGAATTCACTTAACAACAGAAATTGGGGACTCAATTGTGTTCGTAAGCTGAGGACTGCCTCTCATTGTAATACTTGCTGATGATCTCTTTATAAAAAAATAATAATAATATTTGTCAAAATTTTATAAAAGAAGAAGTGTGGTTTGACCGAAAGAGAGTGGTAGGAAAAAGCAAATTGGAGGTTTGAGGAAAAACAAAGAAAGATACGCACTAGCAGTCTTTACAAAGTTAAATTTCAAATTTCATATTTTACAATTCTTAGTTATTAGCAAATTCAAGTTATTCTTTCCAACATAACATAACACGACAAAGCAAAATAAAATTCAAAGAATCCCAATACTGCATAACTAAGACAATGGTTTTGTAGAAGGGTAAGATATGAATCACTTTGATACATAATTCTTAAAACTTCACCTACCTTGGTCATTAGCCTGTGATGTTTCTGACACATTAACTGCTAGCTGGCTGCTAAATGAATTTACTCCCATCATACCAGTATGAGCTGGAGTATTGGCAAGGGTAGGAATCTGATTGTGGTTACGTGGCACACTATATAATGCTTCTGCAATATCGGCTGCTCGTTTCAGGATTATTTCCTATGAAACAGTAAATGGATAATTTTTGTAACATATAGTATCATTTAATTACCCTATATTTCATTTAGCAAATCCTAATAAATGATGCCTATCGACCTATGGTTATATATCAGGCAGGATTACTCTGTTCTTGGCAAGATTACATTCCTTTTCACTTACAAATATTGTACATTAAAAATGGTATAATTTTCCAGTAGTGAGTTTAGGGCAGAAATAGTTTAAAAATCTTGCCAGCACTTTTACTAATATAACATCTGTTTCTTTAAAAAAACACTTCTTTTTGTATTATGCAACCAATTATTGTTTTGATATTTTGCAATACCCAAACCATGTTTTTAATCTGGTGCAGCAGGTTTTTTTAAAGCTGTGATCTGCTTGATGATACCAATGTACTTGTGGACCTCTTTGGCCATTACCGTATTTGCAAGGAAGACAATTGGGATCTACTTGCTTCTTTTGTGGGCATGCCATATGGCAATAGCACTAATATACTGCTTCATAGTGCTTTACAGCCATCTCTAAGCAATTTACAGAATCAGCATATTACCTTCAACAATCTGGGTCCTTATTTTACCTCAGAAGGATGGAAGGCTGAATCAACCTTGAGTCGGTCAGGATTGAACTTCTGGCAGTTGGCAGAATTAACCTGCAATACTGCATCCTAACCACTGTGCCATCACAGCTCCTGTATACAGCTTCAATAAGGCCAGCTCCATGTCCTTGGAGTTCCATGCCTCTCCACCAAAACCACCTCTTTTGTTGTTGTTGTAATTGACCACATTATTGTGGCAACTACTGCTTAAATAAGTAAAGTTCCATCACTCTCATGATAGCCACTGCATGCTACTGAATCATAAGCTACTATGCTAGTCCAGTATGGGTTGGTAGATAGATGTTTTTCTATATCTCCACTCTAGACATGAGAGAGATGGGCAAAAATCTCATACAACCAGCTTCTGTGACTAAGGAGGGACTAGAACGTGGGTCTCACAACTCCAGAACTTTAACCATTACACCACACAGGCTCTTGATAACTGTCATATGTTATCAAAATTCTAAATATAGTTGGTGATCAAATAGGGTTCACCTTAGTCCCAAATACATAGACTACATTCAGTGTTGTCTTTTATTACAGCTGCTTCAGCTAAAATTATATACTGGGATAGAAAAACTGGTTTTGCAAGTACAAGA
>NC_139518.1:65328053-65333053 GCF_947247035.1 Vipera ursinii
CTCCATTCTAAGAGCATGGATCACCTGCTGTATGGGCAGGTGCCTGCTTCCAGTGCCATACCACCGACCTCCAGCAGGTGGTTTGAGTCATCTATCTTTGTGGTAGCACTGAGCATGTCTGCTTCTGTGGCAATGCCCCACACATCCCTGCCAAGGCACTGGCGCTTTTTCACCCCTGCAGTCCCTATTTGTACACAGGATGGAGACATACCACATATGCTAGTACTGTTTGCAAAGTAAGGGTTCTGTGCTTACAAATTTATATACTTCAAGAAATATAGCAAAATGAAGAAACAGTGACCCAATTAATCTGGACTGCATAAAGTTACGCATAATAATAAAAGAATAATAACATTTCAGAACAGAAAGCCCCTATGCTGACTGTCTAGTTCTTTGAAATACAGTCTAGTATATTTTCTGGTTGAAAAACAAAATTTCAGTTTGTAACTGAAGAAACTGGAATGAAAACCCTTCACCTTTATATGGAAGCTCCAGTGTGATACACTACATAATCCTTTCAAAGAGAAAAGAAAACGTGTTGGGCAGAATGACTAGGTTAAGATAGCAGTTGAAGGCATGGTTTGTTTCACCATGTGTTGACTGAGAAAGCCACAATAGGTAGGATTTGCATAACATACTAAGCCAAAACCAAACAAGCAGTTGTTTCAAAAACAGTCCATCATCAAGATGCTAATTATTTTGATAGTTAGAAGAACAATGAGCAATAGGAAATATTCACATTCTTAACTGGTTTCATATATACAAGTTTTGGATTAAATTTCTGTAGGCAAAACTTGTTTGTATTTGTGGTTTCCCATCTATACACTCTCCATTCATGATCTTTGGGTAAAAGCCTGCTGTTTCATGTCTAGTGCTACCCTAGTGTATTAAGGGTCACAAGCTGAAATGTCTAACGTATGTTTTAAACAGTTCCCGCAACTTCTTCTTCCAACAATAATAATCTGATATGAATTACTAACATGTTCACAAATTAAAAAAGGAGCCAATTGAAGGCTTCCATTCATGCTGAGCATTAAAAAGGGTAATGTCTCAAAGGTTTTTATTGTGCTAATAAAACTCAGAGGTGGTCAAGACTTGTGTGCCACAAGAAGAGCTTATAAAATAATCAGTTAAGATGATATGAGTGCATTTTCATTTACTTTCAAGATTGCCTTGGAAAAAAAACAGATTGCAATAAAAGAAAGGAAAAGAAAAGCTATATCAAAGAACAGGAAAAACTTCTAAGCATGACTTATCTTTAATGTTTTACATCAAAATGAAAATTCTGTGATGTGTCATGTACATAAACAACACAGGCAGCTTTTGTCTTTTATGAATTTAAATGGAAAGTCCCTCTAGATATTAATATGTGGACTTCATTTGTTAGCCTGCTAAGTCAGGGACTTATAACAAAAGCTTTGTAAACAAAAGATTAAACTGAATCGAGCTTTAGAAAATGAAAGGAAAACAAGAGTCAAATAATCACAGATCAGAGTGGGGCTGCTTAGATTGAAATCACTACAAGCTACTGGAGTGGAAAATGTTTAATTGAACGATTTCATTACGCAGGAAGTTTTATGTCCCTCTTGTAGAATCCAAAATATTTGTATCAGAAAATCCATTCCCTCTTTTTCTTCTTTTAATAAAACCACTCAGCAGACATTATGTATACCGTTACTAAATGTCTGTAACAGGCACGAATGAGGTTGTTCGGTTAGAAGGCATAGATATATCCAGGAGGGCAATATGCCATTTTCCTACATTTTATTTACTGCAACTCTCGATTTTGCTATGCCTGATCATATATGTGATGAGAATAAATTCACTGAAACTTGTAAACATGAAGTGACTAACCTTTGGTAACCGTTCTGGATCACCTGGATGCCGTGGAATGACTTTCTGCAATCTCTGGAATCCATAATCTATTGTTGGTTCATTAAGGGCTGAAAAAGCGTACAGAACAATGTGTCAGTCTGTAGTTATTAGTAAACATATGCAAAGAACAGGCTGACTAAATCCTTGCATTTTTTTTAAAAAAAAACCAGATTTCTTGGGACTCATCTTCCCGACTCTTCTTGTTTTCACTCATGGAGAATATTCTTTGTGTACATCATTAGAAGGGTACGTGTAATGGTGGAATTGCAAAAAAACAAAAGCATATTGCAAAAATAATAATAATAAAACGGTTGGCACAGTAACAAAAGTTGCAGGTCTTGAAGCCATATATAGCAATCACCAGAGTAATGATATGATGTCTGCATCATGCTCCATTTTCTATACTGTCTGTGAATTTATGGGAAACTGGCAATTATGACATATGTCCAGCTATTGCTTGCTTCAGATTTATCCCTGTGGTCCTTTTTTGTCTAGCATATTGCCTGAGCACAAACCAGGCAGGAGGAGCACTTAATCTTGCAAAGCTTTAATAATCTGTGAATGGCTGACTACAGACTGATGTAGAGCACTATCATTCTACAGCTGCAAACCACTAGCCTCACAAAATTGCAGGCCACAAATAGTAATTAATCTTTTTATCCCTCAAATTGTAATTTTGACTATGAACTGTGCTTGGTCATAAATCAGCAGCACATGCTGCTGTGTACAGTGCATGAATCATGAATCTGACTCAGTTAGACTGCACACATTGTGTTTAACAAGCTTTGTAAGGAGTCATAGGGCTTTATTATAGCTCTGCCTGACTCAAACAAAAACTGAGCCTGGAGGCCCAACGACTCAAGTTAAGATGAAAATACTTATTAGAGTATATTACTTCCTGATGTAGATATCGTTTTTAACAGAGTAACTGCATGGTGCATGGCATTACATAAATCAATGGGACTAATAAGAACTGCCTCCATCTATTCATTACTCAGCGTACAATTTAGACCATCACTCATTAGTCAGCATGTAATTTGATGATTAACACCAAACAGCTCAGCAGGTTTGTTGAGCAAAAGCAATGGCAAAAAAGGAAAAAAAATGTGTACAATTTGCTAGTGCATTAATGCACCCTGATATTTGGGGTTTCTTTTAATAATTGGCTCATAATTGCTTTTGTTTTTTGTGTAAACATACAATAGTACATCTCATAATCAATGGATGGAGGCTCCCACAATAAGCACTCAATAACATAGCAGAAAGTTGAAGACTGCAATATGATTTGACATTCCATCATGCATCCCGGAGACAAAGGTCCACATAGGAATGTGAAGTAAGACATTTTCTTGTTAATAAAGCATTGATCCGATGTATTGATTTTACATGACATGGCTTTTGCTGGGATTTCACCCTCCTTTTTCTTTGCAAATAGTAAAGCTCTTCAAAATGCCTTGGCGTCTGTGACATGGCAAAATTTCTAACTCTCTGTGATGTAAATTCTATATGTGTAAAACCACTTCATAATCAGACCATTAATCATCAGAAGCTGTCAGCACTGACTTTCGGGACAATTTGTCATGTCTTTGCCTGGTCCCATACTAGTGTGTCAGGCAGAAGCCAAGAGGGTTGGGACAGATGAGGGCCTTGTGTAGCCTCACAAAATGACTTTCTGGCGAAATATAAAAGATAAAGTGTTACTGTTCCCAATTAAGGAACAAAAAAAGGTAGCAGTCAGTGCTCACGTAATAGATCAGAGCTGTTGTTGCTTCTTCAACTTTCCGGCTAATCGCTATGACTGCCTGACTTCATGAAAGGTCTGACGGAAGGTGATCAGAAAAGATAGATGGCCAACCTCAATTGATTTCATGCAGATATAACTGACAGGTGATGGGGGCTTTGATGCAAGCTTTCAAAGGCTTTATGATTTACAATAACCCTACATTTCTATGCTAGGAATTACACCTCCAAATGTTTCATTTCAATTTATACTACAGTATCAACCTTACAACCTCAAAAGAATTTGAAGTTCTGCAGATATAATTGCAAAGCTAGACTGGCACTAGGAAGACAATGATAAAACCTGAGGAACGGAAGAATATTGTTCTGCCTAAAATAATAATTAGTACATTGTCCCTTTATAATTTGTAGAATTCTATGTCTTTCATCTGACAGATGTACAGTATTCCAAGCAGAATTCTGAGTCACATATAACCATGAATATCATGACGCTGTGTACAGGCATACATTTGCATGCAAGAATGAGAAAAGATTGCCCCTCTCTTTAAATTATGATAAAGCTGTCTTGTATTTAAAATTCTTTGAGCTTCTGATAATTGGGCATTGGGTTATTCGGTTTGCCTCTGTACCTCAAAGAACAGCCAGCAATATGCAGAACAGATTGACTAATAACGGGCTAAATCCACCTTGACTCCTCTCCTACTCTTATTTGAACTTCTCGCAGCTTTAGCCTTCAGCCCTCAATGAATGGAGAGTGGTGCACATATGCCCAAGATCTATCACTTTCTTTCCTGACAAAATGAGGACTAGGAGAGACTTCCCTGGCAAAATCTACAACTAGAGGAGAATACAGAAGACCTTTTGCACACATCTAATAAATCCTTGGTGTGTCGAGTTTACAAGCCGAGAGTCCAGCAGAGCTAGGGCAAGGCATTGGCACGTCCCAGTCACCGAGCACTGAGCCAGGCCAATCAATAGCACTTTCCTGTTTTAGAACTGGGTAATTATGAGGTGGAGAGATTGCCTGACCTTTCACCTGCACTGCATTACTTTGCTGATATTAAGATAAATTGCCTGATTTTGGGTAAACATATGCTGCAATTCAAACTGTCAGCACTGGTTTGCTCAGGGATAATTTGTATTGATCTCCCAGCTTCTTCCCAATTTTGCTTACTGACCTCGTGGATAATTAGAGAAGGAGCCTTGGTAAGCTAAAGTCAGGGATGAAGAAGAAATATGAAGAGAAATAAAGCAAATTTGTGTAATGTTAATATTGGTGTTCTTTATTCTAAGTCCTTTACATCTGTCAGCATCCTGATAGCTGAGAATTAATGTACTTGGTACTTGGGTAATTTATTCGAAGAAATTATCTAGTGCTAGTCCTT
>NC_139518.1:65338053-65358053 GCF_947247035.1 Vipera ursinii
AATCCTAACAAGCCAATAGTATGGTACTTTAAATGCAATGTTTTGTAATTATACATTCCTATTCTTCTGTTAAGGCAATGTGTATATGTATAGAACATGAGAATAGCAGTTATCTCAAAGAGGTATTTCTAACTGGAGAGGTGTTTATGATTTTAAAAAATCTCTGCAAATCCTGATATTGTCAAACCCTGCCGTACAAAATAAAAATGAGGAAAAAATGCCCTTTATGTAGCCCTGATGATAGAATGCTGAAAAGTAAATTGTTTTCAACTTGGACAAAGAGTATCAACCACCAATTCTAATTTTTCACAGGTAAGATGTTCATAGCTCAATTTAGTTCTGTGGTATAAGCAGGAGACTTTTTGAGTACTTCTGCTCAAAGCGTTGGCACAGACAGAGAACAAAAGAGACGACTTCCGGCCATTAAGAAGACAGAAACAAAATCCCAAATGGCTTTTTTTTGTGTGTGTTTTATAAAAAAAAATAGGGTCAAGATTTAGATCTAGGAAGATTTCAGTCTAAACTAGAAAAAAGTTATTTTTGCATCAGCCTCTATAGGTCATTCACTAATTGCGGAGAATGAAGCAGCAGCAAGTGTAATGCTGGAGCAGGTTTCCACTTAGGCCAATGAAAGTAAAGCCTTGCAAACAGATGGCAAATGTCCATAACAGCTGCCGGTATGCTGGAGACAATGTCAGAGGGTGTGCCCTGGAGCTAATCAGTAAGCTGAAATTTATCAGCTCTCTAAATTCAAGAAAACCTTATGAAACACTAAATGCTAGAATGTTATTAACATCCATTCAATAACAATAATATTAGGAGAGATGGGAAGATAAAGAGCACAAAATGGTTTATATATTTAATATAATGGTGTATTATATTAAAGGTTTGTTAATAGTTATTAAATGGTTTATTTATTTATTTATTTATTTATTTATTTAATTTATATACCGCCCTTCTCTCAAGAGACTCAGGGCGGTTAACAGGGCAATACGTAAAAGACAAATACAAAAGTTAAAATTATTAAAACATGATTAAACAATGCCCATAGTACAAATAGTACAAATTTAAAATTAAAGTCATAATAACAAACCCACCCCATCCCATCAGGCCAGGCCCGCTTCCTTAAAGAGATGGGTTTTAAGGTCGCGCCGGAAGGAGCGGAGGTCGGGCGCCATCCGGAACTGAAAAATCCAGTTGGGATTTTTCAAAAATGAGTAGATTTCATTCTGTATTACGCATATATGCATATTATGCTACAATATGTAGCATAATTTAGGAGCTTTCTTCACCATACTCCAAAATGGCAGATTCTAAATTTTAAAACAGCCAAAAATATCCTTTCAACGTTACAGTTCTTGATGAAGAAATGTTCCTTAGATGTTATATTATAGCTTTTGCCTCCATAAGTTTCTCAATTTCTATAGGATGCAGTGCAATTTAAAGTCATGCACTGTGCCAGCTTCTCAGTATGAAATTCGTATTTGACGTTGTGGGAATAACAATTAAAACAAGGTATGTTTGGAATTCTGTTGCAACCAGTTTGGGTGTTCTGCTTCTATCAATATTCCTGGTAAAACAGCTGCTACGCACACAAATTCACGCTACTATTGATGATCTACACAAAAAAGGTCTATGATGGGGAAAGGGTTTGAATTAGGTACATGTTAATTCTAGACAATGCCAGAAAAAAAAAAATAGAGAAGCTAGCAAACTTATTTTTAAAAAATGAACAAAGCCGTCCTTCTTAAAACTTTGACTGTAAGTCAATCAATCTCCTACCCCTGGGTCTGATCTGATAAATTTTTAATCTGATTAACTTTTAGTTAAATAAAATTGAATACAAAATGGAGTGGACTTAACCTAGCTGATAAATCCCTAGTTGAGAATGGAGGATTTGTTGCCAGAGACTCAGACTGCAATGATATGCTGATGAGGTAATTGGAGGAGGAGATACAGATACATCTGCAGCCCCATCAACTTGGAATATTATCTGTGTGGTCTCAGATCTCTCAAAAAAAGCAAAGTGGAAAGTGGAAAAAAAGTAGTGTTGCTGCCAAGTCACAACATCTGGCAGTAAACCTGGGAATAATGGACTCTTGTAAAGATGCAGTAGTTTAGTTTCACATACATAGCTTTTCAGATCCAATTAATCTATCAATAACATTTCTTAGATTAGACAAACCTGATTGTGGATTTTTTTTTTACCAGGGTGATAACTTGGAAAGTGATGTAGTGGAGGCCTATAGTCACTATTTTCCATCCATTACGAGCATTAAATATGTATTATAGAAAGGCCCCAGTGTAAAGATATGCCAGGTTTCAGAAGACCCAGTTCCAAAAGTTGCCTAGGAATGAATCCAGTTCCTTTCTATTTTTTTGTTTCTCAGATTCATTGCACCCCAGTAAACATTAACATGAGCTATATGGTAAATCTCATGTGCTCTGCTTATGTCCACTCAGTATCCATGTAAATAAGCCTAACACAGGGAGAATTAACCTAAAAGTGAATTTGATTTGCTGGTGAGGCAGTCAACAGAAACAAAAGTTCCAGCTATGCCCCATAAAATTGGAGCAAATATCTAAAACATTGATAGCTATAAATAGTCCCAGGGGAATACTTAAGTGTCTGGGTTCTAATGCCCATTTGAAAGAAACAGGGTTTTCTATATTTCCGTATTTCACAGAGGATTGTTTAGACTAAAGACATTGTAGACTATTGGATCCAGATATGACAAGGAAAACTCCAATATCCTTGCTTCTTCTGTCTTATGCAAAGTAAGATGATATAGTTCAGAATAGACCTTCTAGATTTCATTTCCCTGAATATTATTTACCTGTTTCTAGATTTCTTTCAATTAGCAGTCTAGAGACTGATTTGGATCATTCATTTGCCTTCTAGATGTCATCCTGTTTTACCGAGGTCAATTAAGACACACAGTGAGCAAAACAAGAATACTTGTTGGATTTATTCCATCCCAAAAGTGGTGCAGCTCTGGTGGACCTTGTTTAATGACCATTCTTTCAGTGATTTTTCAAAACTACAACAGTGCTGAACAAATATTCCTTAAAACTAATCCTCCTACTTACAACACCACAGTATCCACATGTTTACGTGATCGTGATCTGGGTGCTCAGCACCCAGCTCACAATTATAACTTTGCAGCTGGCTGCAGTCATGTGATCTCCATTTGCGACCTTCTTTGCCAGCTTCCTACAACAAAATCAATGGGGAAGCCAGAGGAAGGTCACAAAGGGCAATCATATGATGTCCTTGCTAAACAACAGTGCAGGATTCACTTAACAACTGCAACCAGGAGGGCCAGATTAATAAAATTTGGATAGATGATTATTTTTATCGCTCCATCTGCACATAAACAGAATCTTTAAGAAGGGCTGTTTCAGAAGCTACCCAAACAGAATATTCTTTCTGCTTTCTGGAATCTAGCATTAGGTGAGATTTTATTAACATATCATTTGTATTAACATGTTCCTTAAATTTTACAATGGAGTCAGAAGACTATATAACTTCAGAATATAAAGTGGATCATTTCCTTGAAAGATACCTTTCTCAACATTTCACATCTCAAAAATGTGCAAATAATGTGAAACTGAAAGTTAATACGTAGGATTTCCACAGGAAGAGAGAATCTTATGTCCTTGATTATTTCCTTAAAAGATTATTTCTTTTTTAGGAACAGAACCTGACAGGTAGGTAGCAATTTATAAAGCTATATGTCAAAACATTTAAATATTATTTAAAGTAACATTATCTCTAGCAGGAGCAATGACACTGCTTATAATGATATTAAAATTATTTTGAAAAGGGTGCAGGGCCTCTTTCGTGTTGCTGTGATCGATATTTCATTGTTTGGTGATCCTAGAGCTAGCAAGTAAAAGAGCAGTAAAGGAATGGAAAACTCTAAATGAGCCAGGTTTTCTAAGGACAATATTGTATATAATTTGGAGGCATTAATCAGTTCTCTAATGCCTGAATAATCCACATTTGCATATATGTTTTTACTGAATCCATGTTTAGGTGTGTAGCAAAACATATAACGGCAGTGAGTTTACGCAATACATTTCCACAAACTTTATATAATCAGTGGTAACAAAATATCAATAGAAATAGCATTTAGACTTCTATAACAGCTCATAGTGCTTTACAGCATTCTCTAAATGGTTTATAGCCCCCAACAATCTGGGTCCCCATTTTACCGATCTCAGAAGGATAGTAGGCTGAGTCAACCTTGAGCCGGTCAGGATCGAACTCCTGGCAGTTGGCGGAGTCAACCTGCCATACTGCATTCTAACCACTGCGCCACCACAGCTCTTGCATATGACTGAGGGCTGCTACCATGATATTAGGGATGGGCATTTTACAGCCCCTGGACTTCATACTTCCAGATGAAGCTATGGAAATTCAGCTTCTAATAATTGTTGGCACAGTTATTTGCAATTTTTGTGCTTCAAGTGTAGCAAAGGAAATGTGTCATGCCTCCATGAGCCTTAGTGCACTTACTTCACAATGTTACATTACATCCCAAAATACCAAGGTGGTGAGGAGTCTCAAAATGTTCAGTCTCGAAACCCAGTGACATCTCTGCAAACACTGAATAGTCAGTCTTCTGCAGCTTTCAGGAAAAAACACATCTTCTAGTTAAAAAAATTTCCCCTTCCTGCTCAGATCCAAGTTTACTGTAGACTCAGAGTCAACAAACTGCAAACTGGGTTTATTGCCTGTTAACTTATGTAATGCAGGATTTTGCAAATGCAGATTTTCCAATTTTATAAATGATTGAATTCCCAATAAAAAGTATGAAGTGTCCCTAAACTTCTGCAATTAAACTCTGATTTTAATATCATATTGAACTGGCTTGCTGTAAAACTTTGGCTGGTGGCCTGACAGTCACGACTGACACATGGGTCATGTTATTTCACTATATAGAGTAAGAGACTGAAGACAGAAAGCTTAGTCAGGATCAATTTCATTTGATCAAGCTATTTTAATGTTAATTGATAACGCTTCTTTAATACTAATTGCACCAGCTCTATATCAAGACACACTTTTCTTTATTCCATTCTATTTGCTTGAGCTTTTAGCCTAGGTGGGCTCCCAAGTTATGATTGTAGTCAGATAAACTTTTCAGCAGCTTCATCTGCTGAAAAGGCTACAAAAGCACTTGAGGAATTCAGATTTATATTTTCATTACTCTGAGGCTGCTCTTGATGCCTCTTGAGCTTTAGCTTATACAGAATTCAGCAATCCTACTGAATTATACTTTGGTGACATTATATTTTGGTATTAGAACTGACTTCATATGCTTTTCTGAGAACTGTTCAAGGTGGCAGAGTTTTAATTTATGTAGTTCCAATTGTTACATTGCATCGCAATCTCTTGAGGGAAAAAAAACCTGAAAGCCTTCATTTTCTGAAACAATCCAAAAACCAAAGATTCGCATGTAAGTATTTTTTTTTATTTTCATGAAGTTCTGCTAATAATGCCTAAGCTTCCTTTGAAAAAGACATAAGGTCTTCCCTCCCCCCAAAAATCCCCTGCCTAGCCTTTATAGTTAAATAAATTATTGACACTAGCAAACATTTTGTTTGTTAAAATGTGCAAATCAACAATTTGCTCCAAATCATTATAATGCTGAAATTAACTAGTTATTATTGTGCATTTAGGACTACATCAGTTTTAGATAAATCTGATCTGGTTTTAAACCCCTGGCCCCTCAAAAACTACACAGAGGGTATTGCTGAATTTGCTACTTGCTTTGAATCCTTGAAGCTTACTCGGCAATTATAAAAACATTAAGTATGAGAATGCTAGAATGTGATGAAAAAATCCTGCATTATCCCATGAGTTACGAGAATACTCAGGTTAGCAAAGTTTTTCAGCACTTGACTTCCAATACGATATCAGTAAGTACTTAACTAGTGAATCAAAGTCCAATAAACAGATGAAGGAAGTTTTCAAAATCATTATTAGAATGATCTGTTCATTCCATCTTATCAATTGTATTAAAGGTAGTCCTCAGCTTACATCTATTCATTTCAAAGTTACGATGGCAGTGAAAAAAGTAACTTATGACCGTTTTTCACACTTATGAACTTTGCTGTATCCCCCACATCACGTGATCAAAATTCAAGCACTTGGCAACTGGCATGTATTTATGACAGTTGCACTGTCCAGGGTCATGTGATCACCATTTTAATCTTCCCAGCCTGACTTCCGACAAGCAGTCGTAAGTTGAGGACTACCTGTGCAGCAATTATAGCTTTTTAACATAGATGGCTATAAAAGTGGGAGCGCCAACCCTATGGAACCAACTTCCCCTTGAGCTCCGGATGGCCCCGGATCTCCGGTCCTTTCGCCGCGGCCTTAAAACACTTCTTTTCCATCAGGCTACCCTGGACTGACGACAGGGATTTTAAAATGTTTTTTAATTTTTAACTTCAATTTTAATTTATTTTATTGGGACTGTTAATTTAATTCTTTTTAACTTTTGTATCGTTGTATTTTATTGTTGTTAGCCGCCCTGAGTCCTTCCGGAGATAGGGCGGCATATAAGTAATAATAATAATAATAATAAAAAACCTTTATTGTCAAAGTACAACATGTGTACATTGAGATTAGCTGAGCCTCCCCC
This sequence comes from Vipera ursinii, assembly GCF_947247035.1. Lineage (NCBI taxonomy): Eukaryota > Metazoa > Chordata > Lepidosauria > Squamata > Viperidae > Vipera > Vipera ursinii. The sequence goes on from NC_139518.1 coordinate 65,344,707, forward strand.
CGTGCTCTCTCCCCCCAACACACAGTGACAACAATAAGTCCCAAAAATAAATAAAGAAAGAAAATAAAAAAACTCTGCTTTGAGGCATAAACTTATTTGAGCCCTCCTCCCAACTTAACCTTCTTTTAGCTGTGTCCTGTGTTTTTATCCATTAATTTTGGTCCTATAAAGTCTATCTTTCAATAAATAGGATTTGGTAAGAAAACGCATCTAAATAATACTTTAACTGATTAGTTTTGTCATCTTGAATGGACACTATTGATCCAAGTGACCATTTTGAGCATGGCTTGGATGACTCCCTCCAACTGGCCCTTATTAGCCTGCTAAATTGGACTATGCCATGGGCTCTTTGAATAAGATAGTCTATTGATCTGAATCAGGGGTGAAAAAAATGTCATCCTCCAGATGTTACTTAATTACACCTTCACCATTGGCCATGCTGAGAAGCATAGTTTAGCAGACATCTGGAAAACCACAGGTTCCTTACTCCCAAACTAGATCAATAAGACTTTATCTATTGCAACTAGTTGAGAACGCCACAGTATGCTCAAGCAATAAAATGATCCACTAATTTATGCACCAATCATTGGTGAATCTACAATAGAATATCTTTAAACTTGATTTGGCAGACATGGAAAGGCTTATACGGTTTTAGTTGTCACATACAGGAGGTCTTCAACTTACGACCACAATGGAGCTCATGATTTTTGTTGCTAAGTGAAACATTTTTAAGTGAATTTTGCCCATCTATGACTTTCTGTGCCATAGTTGTTAAGTGAATCACTGCAGTTAAGTTAGTAACACAGTTGTTAAGTGAATCTGGCTTCCTCATTGACTTTGCTTGTCAGAAGGTCATAAAAAGTGATCATATGACCCTGAGACACGTCAACCATCACAAATATCAGTTAGTTGCTAAACACCCAATTTTTGATCGCATAACTATGTGGATATTGCAACTGTCATAAGTGTGAAAAACAGTCATAAGTCACTTTTTTCAGTGCTGTTGTAAATTTGAATGGTCACTAAATGAAGTGCTGTAAGCAGAGTACTACCTCTATACATGGAAATTCTCAGTGCAATTAAAGGGATATTTATACACTAGTTTCTATCAAATCTTCTAACAAACATGTTTAGAACTTCAACCATAGATAATCCTAGGCCTACAAACAAATCACATTGAATAATTCGACCTACCTACAAAACATATACAGTTCTGCACAATTAGGTTCTGTAATCATCATATAAGTAGGTATATCTCTTAGTTAGGGAAGGGCAGGAAGTTAATATTCCTATGTATAGCTTTAAATAAATGGGCTGCACTAGTTCCATATTCTAAAAAACCTGCAGAAGTTGCAATGGGAAATATCAACATATGGCCAGTATGACTGGTTCCACGCCCACTTAGCCACTTAGGAATAAATTTGTTCATTGGACAAAATGACAGAGCACTTCCAGTTTTTCTGAATGTTGTTTGTGTATTTTCAATATATATGTGTGTGTGTGTGTGTGTGTGTGTGTGTGTGTGTGTGTGTGAAGTGTTTGTTAAGTATTTAGAAATACCTTGCTAGGCCCCAAACACGGGACAAATCTTATTTCCTGTTTCAGCCTAATCCAAGGCCATCAACAGGCAGTAGTCACAGCAGTGACAGCACATATTTGTGTAAATTTTTTTGGATTGCTAACAAAGAATTAGCAATCGAATCTCAGAAGGGTATGGCTGACTGATGAGAACAAATAAGTTTGAAATGATCATATCTGTCTCCCTTCAATTCTTTGTTAGCAATCCAAAAAAAAAATTACACACACACACACACACACACACACATATATAAATTATTTAATATGGAAAAGAAATTATTTGAATTATATAAAATAACAATAATCCAAAACCAAAAATGCCACAAGATCAAGATTACTACATAAAGGTACGTCCTTGCCATGATCTTAAAACAATTTCAATGTTAGAGGATGCCTAAAACAGAATAAAAGAAAATATTAGCTAAAATCGTAAATGTTCACCTCGTGACATAAAAGTACAGCAAGTTAATATGTACAAAAATATGGCATTTTGAGTGTACATTTCACTATGTACATTTGTCCTTTTATTAATATAACAAAGTATTTAAGCCCTATGATACTGAAATATGAATAGTATATCAAGGTAAACAATATGTTCTGTTTTAAGCATTAAATAGTCCTAGGTGCTTCCTTAATTGAGATATATTTTAATAATGCAAACTTTAGTTGAGCTTGTCTGTCTTCATATTTGTGGCCTTATTTGGTGATACTCTTCCCATGGGTACCATAGCTAAATATAGAGATTTCTGCTATCCTTTAAAGACTGAATTGCAGCATACTCTTTTATAGATATATTATGAAAAACAGGATTGTTTCCTTTGATTCATCTGAATGTGCAGTTCCTACAATAATATTTCTTTAAACTGTTTTGAATCCCATCCTCTGTTCTGACAGACAACTACAGCTATCATGAAAATGCCACAAATTTCAATAATCAAATGCCTACCAGCAAAGATGATGAGAGTGAACATGTGCTGAATGGAACTGCTCTCCATTTTTACTGCAATATTCAGAAGCTAGAGAAGTACTTTTTAATTACATCCTGCAATTACATGTGCCTCTCCAATTAGCATTATATGAGGAAATTTAATCCAGATTGTCTTTATCCAAAGTGAAATATAGAATGTATACAACAGATAATGTTTACAGATACCTACAAGCACATTAGTATTCCAATGCTTTAAGCCAGGTTTCTAATATCAAATATATTTCCTTTTGTAAAAATCAATCAAACAAACCAACCAGAGTGAATAATAATATATCCTATTAATCATGTATCTTATCTTCAATAAATTATAACAAACATCAATACAACAAATAAAAAGTTAAAAGAGAAAATAAACCATTAATAAAAGGTCTAATTACATTAATGCTCATAAATACCCATATAAATAAATGAATCATTACTAGACATTAATTGCCAATAAAACTGATCTCAAACATTTCTTGGGGAAGAATACCCCAAATCAGGAGGCTACCAAAGACAAGGTTTCATATCATTATTCAATACATTTCAGTATTGACAGTACAAAATAGGTCTTTCATTGAGTTGTTTGATACAGGATAAGTTATTTCTTTAGATAACTGGGCCCAAGTCATTTAGTATATTGCAAATCATTAATAACATCGTATTCAACCCATAATTGAAGAAAAAATGAATGAATGAATGAATGAATGAATGAATGAACAAATGAAAGAATGAATGAATCTTGAAACAATGTTAGTCTCTATCACTTGTACCTATTAGCATTCTTGTGGTTAAATTTCCAGATACCTTTTCCAAAGCCAGGCTAACTTCAAGCATATTATAAAATCCCTAACAAGATTATTGGAGTATGAATAAAATATACACGGAGTAGCTGTATTGGATTAAAGAAGTACATTTTTCCTTCTTCATTTACTTATTTCCAATAGATGCTATTTACCTAAATCTTCGATCTGACCCACCATCTTATCTAGATTCAGATAAATTTATTAGCCATTATCATCTACTTTACACATGACTTTTGTGGCCTTGTAGATGATATAGAGAAATGATTTAGATGTCATGTTACTTCTTTTTCCTAGATTTTTAAATCTTATTTCTTATTGATTTCATATAGATCAAAGATATACAACTTTAATTGTGTTTGGTCTTTAACCAGCATGTAAGTTACCGCTTTTTCAAAAATAGAAAATAAGATCAAGATAAAAGTTTAATTTTAATTCAGATAGAGATCTTGAAATGCAATAAAATGTTTCTAGAACTCAATCTGAAAATAAATTTGTATATTACTAGTTGAAATGTTTTTAAAACTTTCTTTTTTAATTACATTTTTTGAAATGTTAATGGATATAATGGCTCAGGGTTGTACATATTAAATAATTACAACTGAAATGCTATTTTTTTCTTTTACAAAATTATTATTCACATTCTAGTATATGACCTATGAGGTGAAATTGGTAATTCAGTCCCATGCCTTCTTAATATATGTGTTATTAAACTCTCTGACTGGAATATGCTCCTATGACTAAATGTCTGTGGAGATTCTCAGTCATCCAGGTCAAAAGTGCTTTTTCAAAAAGCAACTGGACTTTCTTTGTTTTTTCCTTGAAGACATTTTGCTTCTCATCCAAGAAGCTTCTTCAGTTTTGACTGAATGGTGGGGAATGGAAGGATTTATATTCCTTGCAGGCATTGAGTCATTTCAGAATGCTGACAACCAGATGGCTGCAAGAAATATAAATCCTTCCATTCCCAATATTGAATCAGAACTGAAGAAGCTTCTTGGATGACAAGTGAAACGTCTTCAAGGAAAAAAACAAAGAAAGTCCAGTTGATTTTTGAAAAAGCACCTTTGGGACACCTATAACTAAACATTTAGAACTGCCAGAGTGACATATAGTTTTTACATAACTGTGTTTCTAGCCAACCCTTTTGTAACTAGTATATTCTAGAGCAGGATTGCTAAATCTTGGCAACTTTAAGCTGCATGGACTTCAATTCCCAGAATTCTGGGTGCTGAAATCCACACATCTTAAAGTCGCCAAGGTTGAGAAACGTTGCTTTTAGAGCAGGGGTCTTCAAACTTGGCCCTTTTATGACTTGTGGACTTCAGCATATGTTGGCTGAAGAATTCTGAGAGTTGAAGTCCACAAGTCATAAAAGGGCCAAGTTTGAAGACCCCTGTTTTAGAGGTTCCATTGTTCTTTACATGAACCTTGCAAACACCCCACAGAAGCCCGGAAATGCAATAAACTCTTATCAAACTAAGGAAATAGTTATCTATCTTCAGGCTGTTAGAGGGAGGTAGAGGGCTTGAAGGATGGGCTTCAAGAACCAAGCAGTTGACCAAAGAGACATCTCTTCCTTTTCTATCAGTCCACTTTTTGCTTACATACCAATCCTGATCACTTATGGATTACATGTAAGTTGCAAACTACATGAAAAGTTTATACACTGCTCTTAAACCGGGTCAAATTCATACACCCACATTGTGCATATGTTAATTATACATAAGTTTAATGGGGGGGGGGAGAAGAGGATGAATGATCTCTTGACAAAAATATTACATTAGAATGAAATGCATATTTCATAGATTTTTTTTAAACTCCCGCCATTATTATTTTTATGAATAATTCAAGCTGGCAATCATACCCAATATTCCTTCCTCTTCCTATTTTATCCTTCACAACAATCCTGTGAGGTGGGCTGGGCTGAAAGAGAGTGACTGGCCGAAAGTCACCCAGCTGGCTTTCATGCCTAAGGCGGGACTAGAACTCACAGTCTCCTGGTTTCCAGCCTGACGTTTTTACCATTAGACCAAACTGGTTCTATTTGGTGATTCCCATGGATTGTTCCTTACAATGAACAAAGCGTAGCTTTAGGACTTACTTCTTATTCCCTGATCCCCATCACTCAGATCTTACTCTTCCTCATACGATTTGCACAGAAAATTAAAGGCATAGGCATAAGGCAACTTTATCAACTTTATTTCATGAATATGTAGTTATTTATATATGGTCAACATGAAATGGCAAGGAACTTTCCTTAAATAACATATAGGTAGATCCACAAATTTTTTTTTTCTACTTTGAGATCTAAGATGTGATTTGGACTGGTCCAATTTAGGACAAAGTTATCACCACTAAAATTCTTTCAGAATGGTGCTAAATACTCTCTTTGTGGAATAACATTAACTTAGAGCATTGAAAGGATTCAGTTATACTCTTGAAAGGATTATTACATCACCACCACCCAATCCAAAGATGTAAATATGCAGACAGCCAAAACACAGGTTCAGTATATATATTGATTGAGACACATACGCACACACACCCCAATACACATACACACCGATACACAAATAAACATATATACATATACATATTTGTATACATTTATACAAACACACACACACATACACACACACATTTTTTCATATGTCATATCAATTAAATATAAAGATGTACTCTAAGAATAAATGTATAAGCAAAATAAATTACTTCGCACGCAACTTAATTTTAGTAGATATTAAGTACAAACAACTTTTTTTTAGGAGGAAGAGGCAGAAATGAAGGCTTTGTTAGTGTTAATTTCCTCATTTATGGGACCAGAGAGACAATAATTACTCCACGGTGCAGAAAATTTATCAGTTTCCCCTTTAGCTGATGCTGCCACAATCTGGAGAAGCCGAGCCAGTTGTGATGCAGCAATCAGACTTTGGTCATAGCTACTTGAAAAAATAAAATAAAATAAAGCACTTTCTGATGATAGACAAATGTGTCTTGTTAGCAACAGCCAAAAAGCGCTTGACTTGTACTAATAACAAAAAGGCCATGTTGGTCACCATGGGTCTTAAAGACGAAGCACCCTGTCACTGCCTTGGTTGGGAAATTAGCAAATAATGTTCCTTTTCTTTGATAAATGGATGACAGTTCTCTCTCACCAATCATTTTTTAACATTTTGATGCATGTCTATGATCCCGCCGGAGGAACAGAAAAGTTTACTGGCCCTCAATTTTCAGATGATGAATGGAACACTCTAAATGTGCGATTTCTGTATGAGGTATAGTTCATTTTAAGCACTTCTAGTAAATGGGTGTCACTGATTAGAACAAATAGTCTACTTGTGCAATAGCACAAATGGGATGTCTCATTCTTCTGGTCTCCTCTGAGACAGGAAAGAAGAGGGACAACAATGACCATGTAATACTTACTGGAACCATGGCTGTTTCAACTGAACATTTATGCAATCCTAACATCTAATCACTATGGCAGATTACTAAAATGCTTCTTTATAACGTTGGTTAGTGGCCTAATTAAATGCTTATTGTGCTAAGAATCTAAAGCCACCTAAAAAGATATTGCTAAAGAGGATGCTTTTTTTCTGCTTCCATAAAATGTTTTAGGTTATATATGTTTGTTAAATTATAAAATGGAAAATCATCAGTTGAAATCATTTTAAAAATCAAATTAGGACACAGGTGTAATCCTATAGGAAGACAATCTTATCTGTCCTACTTTCTTCCTGACAATTGGTATTAGTCCAACATCTGATAAACAAATGCCTAATCCCGTAAAAAGAAAAGGCTGTTTTATGGATAATGAAAAAGTTATATACATATATATATATATGAATGTGAAAATATGGCAGCAATTGTTCTTTGAAAAGGCTAGTTCACAAATGTTATCAAATCACTATTTATTGTGTTTTATTAATTATTTTTCATAATAGTAGAGTTCTTCCGTGGTAACGAACCATAATTGAATATGTACAAGAAATGATCAGATGGTTTGAATTTAACTAAGGCATTAGCATTTAGTTTAGCATAGTAAAAATAGTATGATTTGTGGGAGGCAATTAACAATCATTTGCTCTGTGGATACAAGTAATTTGTTTAAAGAGCACTGACCTATGAGACAGCTAGTTTGTGTTGGCTGTGATGGAAGGGAGCTATTGACTCTGAACACAGTGTAACAGCCCCACCGGAAAAAAAAAATCACACCGGAATTTACAGAAAAGGTCCTTAAAACACTTGAGATTCTTTCATAAGGTGAAGTGGGTTAAAATGATATAAACTAGCCAAAGTAGAATCAGATACAGATAGGCAAAATATGGACCCGTCAAAGAAACAGCAATCATCAAGTTACAAAAATAAATTCTTTTCCATATTATATTTAGCACATAAATATTTCTTAGCTGAAAAGTATTACAGACCTAGAAAAATAAATAAATAAGTTTTTTTTTAAAAAAAAAATATGTATTCATTTGCCGTATTGTACAGCTGCCCATCTCACATTAAAGTGGCTCTGGACAGCAAACAATAATTAAAGAAAAAATTCCATAAAAACACAATTTTTAAAAAAAAACTATTTAAAAGGCAATAAAAACACGAGAGAATGATATTAGCCACATTTAAGGGAAACATCACAAAAATCTCCTTGGTGTCCTGGGACCCCTTCTTCCCCCCCCCCAAGCCTCATGTCATAATCAGATCTTGCAGGACTTGAAAAATGTGAGAGGGTTGTAGCTAAACTCACTTCCAAGGGGAGAAGATTCCCTAAGGCAGGTGCCACAACAGAGAAGGGCTGCCGTTTTGGGACCCGCCAAATGTAATTCCCTAGCAAATGGAATCTGTGGCATGACTTGTCTGCCAAATTATTCACACTCAACATTTAGATCTCTGTCTCTATCTCACTTGGATTTGCTTTCTCTTAAAACACCCTACTTGTATTTAGAGTATATGTGTGCTGAAAATTGCATCCTGCACTGCTATCACCTTCTTTATTTCAGCAAAAGATAACCAAACTAAGGAGGAGAGAGAGCAAGTAGCCAAGATGAAAACAACCACCTTAAATCAAGCCAGACCTAATATCCGTTAACATTGACCTGTAGTTGTAACTGAAGTCAATTACATTGCTAAGTTTTTCTTTTTGTCTATCAGTAGAAGTTATGCAAAATTCACAGGATTTGAAAACAGTAATTCACTGAACCAAGAAAATGGTAACATGTATACATCCAAGTAATTCAGTTTCGTAAAGCTACCTGTGTAATTATTTCCCACACTTTCAGCTGCATGCTTAAAAATACTAACTGTAACATAATTTCATTTAGGAGCATACAAATCACAATTTTGATATAATCAAATAACATTGCATGGCTTGTAATGTCATTAAAATGTAATCTGATAAATTTCATGTAAGAACCGCCAATGTCTACTAGCAAATAAAATGATGAATCAACCTTCAGAAATCTCCTTAATCTGAATATGCCAGGATTTTATTCTTTCAGGTAAGAACTATTGTAATTGTCATTAAACAAGCAAGTGATACATGACTGGACAAATATTAAAACAAGTACTACAGTCAATTATTAATTTGCACCGTTCTCTTTTAAATGCAGCAAATATCTCATTAATTTAATTTTAGGTGCCCACCAGTTTATATTTTACAGTCTGGAAGGCAATTTACTAACTGGCAATTACATACAGAATGATTGTTAATTCTGCTCCTAAGTGCTAGCTGCTTGAAAACTGTTACGTCTCTCTAATTTCTGACCTTCTTACAACAAGGGTGAGGTACATTGGGAATAGCAAGGCCTAGCAGAGAAGAGCTGGACATGTCATTTGTGACTCATTCTTTTAATTCACCGTGCTAATCAACTGAACTGCCACAATCTCCCAAGGTAATTGTATCTTTACAATAGTTGAAAGCAGCAGGCTACAAGGCATAGATAGATGGTATGAGAGACCTTCCCCATCCTTCTGAGAATCAGCACAGCCATCGCGCGACATGTGGCTCGTGAAGTCTGGGACTGTGGGGTGTTTTAAACTGGGTAGTTTTATATCAGCATACACATATCATTTGAATGCCTCCACTTCTGTACTTTGGAAGCTTCATTTCCACACTACACCCTTGTTTCGTTCTTCTGCAGCTTTATTACCCTTTGTTCCACCTCATGCTGAGAAGGTTAAATGTTAGAATGCCAAGCCAGACTGCAAGCATGGTGGGATACTGATGAGAACCAGATGCCCTGGAGATTCTACCCCTCCTTCTTATGGGACTACATAATTTTCATATTGTGAAATACAGTGAAGTTTGGCTCAGTTTTCAGGGGTGAGTGTAATTTCCAATGATTATCTCGTTGTCCCCATCAATTTCGGGGCAATACAAATCAGACTGAAGTTTCCAGGTCAGACAGGCTGTGACCTTACCCTTCCTCTTACTTTCTCTAGCCATGTAGTACCTGAGACACGTAATAACTTGTAGCTTTTTTTTTATTTGCAGGCTTTCAGTAAATTAATTGCAGCCAGAAAGGTTTTACTAACTTTGATTCCCTGAAATGTCATTTGTTCATATGTCCTATGACTTCTTGGGACAAAGAATACATTGACCAAGGTAGTAGTGTGGATTTTAAACAGTGGCAAATTGGGAAAATTGCCATGAAAAGGCTACTAAATAAATTAAGTTCATCTACTAAGACTGGATTCTCATTAGTGCATGCAATAAAGTCATTGAAACAACCCATTTATTAATTGCTGCTTTTAAAACAAAACGGTCTTACACAAACATACGCACACTACAAGCCTAAACACACACACATATTGCTATTTAATAATAACAGGGCTATTACTGAAAAAAATATCAAAATTATTGCATAACAGTCCGGGACTTGTAGTATCACATTTGCAATATTACACTTTTGATCTATGTTAAGTCTGCTGCAGAAATTCTAATGAAATTCTCTCTCTCTCTCTCTCTCTCTCTCTCTCTCTCTCTCTCTCTCTCTCTCTCTCTCTCTCTCTCTCTCTCTCTCTCTCTCTCTCTCTCTTTCTGTGTGCTCTTTCTGTGTGTGTGTGTGTGTGTTTGTGTGTGTCTGTGTGTGTGTGTTTAATCATGTTGTCAAATTAACTATTTAAAAGATAACAGCTAGATTACTTATTTAACTATATTGTAATTAACCAACACATAACAGCTAGGTTAAAAAGAACTAAATAAATGCATTATGATTTATCTCTATGGAACTTTTCCAATAATCTACTGCTGCTATTTCGTCATGAGATTGCTGGAAGGCTTTCAGGTAACTTATTATTAAGTTTATTCTGACTTAGATGCAGTACATATTCTTTTGAACTCTAATGCTCAGTCACTTCAGAACACCAGAATGAAACTTTTTAGAAATTTAGGATTTAACTAGAAGCTATGCACAGACCTTTGTTTCTAACCAGACTAATGGCAAAATGCTCCACCCTTTCGTACTTGCACAATGAAATCACATGCAAATATGGAAGAGGCAAAATTTGCATAAAAATGTCATTGTCCATAGTCAAGGTTAAAAGATTAGCCATGAGTTTTAAGATGTCCACAAGAAAGACACTTAATACTTAGACAACCATTTAGCCTTACATATACTTTTACCCATGATTTCTTTTAAAGTCCAATGGGCAAACTTGTTAAAACAACAACCACAGACCATTTTATAATTAATTCCAAATCTGTAAAAATGGGACAGCTAGGGGGAAAAAGTGCTATTTCAGTATGTATTCAAACTTAGTATTAGTTTAAGATGTATGCATTATCGTTAATCTATCGTGCATTTTTATTTGTCTGTTTTATTCTAGTCCTAGCCTTTATACTATTAAACTATTTTAATGAGTCTACCAACACTCTAAAGGCATCATACTGTACATATGATAAATACTGTAAATCAGCTCTTTCCCTGGGATTATGTATCCCCCCAAAAATACATATTTGGTTTAAAGATGGGGCTATCCACATGCCCCTATTGATGCCAAAGACTCTTTTTATTTTCAAATCTGGTATCCTAAAGAATATCCAACATGGCAGCATCATAATCAATTATTACTTCCTTTACTTTGGATATGTGTTCATCACGTATGTCATTGATGCTCTTTTTATAGATTTTTATCTAATTCTTTATTTAAGAATTCTAATGAAATATTTAGAAATGGTTTTTGAGAAAATCCATTGCACATAAATTCTGACAACTCTGATTTACTTTTTGAAAGCTTAAATACAATTTAAGTACACATTAGCTAACATAATGCAGAAGACTTCTCTTTTTTTCACTATATAAATTCTCTCTCTCTCTTGCTCTCTCTCTCTCTCTCTCTCTCTCTCACACACACACACACACACACACACACACAGAGAGAGAGAGAGAGAGAGAGAGAGAGAGAGAGAGAGAGAACATTTAAATTTGCTCATAAACCTCTTACACTGGGATAAATCTCTCAGAGACAGTTCAATTAATCTGGATCAAGTGATTATTGGATAATTTAAAATATGAAAGTGACACTTTTTTCCTCATATTTCCAACTCTATTGGAAATATATTTTAAGTTTTATATACCCAGATATAATATTTCCCATGGCTATAGGAACCTTGCCATTAAAAAATTTTCTCCCTCACAGACTGCACACATACATACCCACACACAATTTACATATGATCAGTACAACTTGTAAACCATTGTGTTCATTCTTGATTACATATTCCTCCTGAAAAAATTGTCAGTAAAACGATTATTACAATTTACGATTACATTTGACTTTTTTAACTAGTATGTTCTTTGGATTTCTTTTTTAGAGAAAAAAATAGTTTACATACAAAAAGATTATGTATTTGCACAATTTAAATTTGTTTCTGTTTTCATTACATGTTACAGTAATACCCATTCATAGTAATTACTGCAACCACAATTGGTCCCTACAATATATACAGTGAGGTCTACATTTATGAAATATTATGTTTGTTAAACAACAATATTTAAAACAATATTATGCAATCACAGACCACAGTTCGCATTCATTAATTTTAACAGAATGTAAACTTGAGTATCCTACTCAAGGATATATTATAGTTTTGTACAGTTTAAACATTTATTTTTTACTATGCTCTGGATTGCTGATAATGCATTAATACATATGAAATTTATGTAGAGCTTAATTAATTAATTAATTAAACAATAAGCTTCTTTTAAATTAAAATGGAGTGGACATAAAAAGAATATTTACTCTGATTAAATAAATACCAAGTTAGTTGAATATGGAGTTTCTTCTGTGGAATTAAGATGCATTTTGAGACTGATCCATCATTTTAAAGCTACTGAGAGTAAACAAGAAATCTTACAGTTTTCCTGCATCATTAAAACATGTAAAATTCAACTTAGAGGTATCAAAGAAACATTTACCGGTGTAGACAAACCGTCCAGGAGCTCCTTTACAGAACTGTTTGGACTTGTAGGAGAGGGTTACTTCAACAACTCCAGGAATGTGCCGTGGTGGAGTTTGAACTCTGATTGCGTGGGGTGTTATCAGCTATAAAAATGATATAATAAATACAATTTTAGTCAAAAGTATTCTGATAGTGTTTGCATTTATCAGGTTGATATAACTAGCAGAATGAGTCTCAATTGAACCACACTATCAAAATGCTGCTATCTACCACAAGATTAGGATATTAGCAGAGACTTTGTTTAAAAAAAATGAAAATGCATCTAATGATTCTTGGTTTTAATTTCCCAGAAAGGCCACAGGCACCATTCGTATGAAAATTGCCTCCATATGTTTCCTTAAACCTGCTCTGAGTAATTTTTAAAATTGTCCAAGTGTATCTAGAAAACCCCCCAAATGGGCCTTCTACTAGAGTGCCATGAAGTGCCTTGTGTATATTTTCCTAAATTTAGCCCAATGCCACATGCGAATTCAAAGTTATGATGAAAGTATTTTGAAATAAGACATCATGATACTATATATCAAGAAACT
>NC_139518.1:65363053-65380553 GCF_947247035.1 Vipera ursinii
AGCATCATGTTTGTGATCATGGCTAGCTACATTCTTAAGGGCATAAGATGGGCATGGGGACACAAGTGCTATCTGCTTTTGTTCACATTGTTCAGAATAAGAAAAAGTGTCTGTGTTTCTTTCTCTCTCTGTGTAATATATCTTGGAGGTCATATCTATTTGAGATCATATGACAATAAGCTCCTATTGAGTTTTATTTTTTGTCAATTTAATGAGTACCTTTTGAAAGTCAGAGGTTAATGTGCATCACTACATGCCCTACAATCAAAATTCATAATTTAATTATAAACAGTGTCAAGAAGTAACGTGAAGAAATCATTTTCTGTTTGCAAATAAGCATGGCTTCAGAATTATGAAAGAATTAAAGGTTGAGTTTATCCTGATTTAGGGGAATGCAAGAAGCCATTCTTCAACATTGGTGAATGTAATATAAGTTCAAGGCATCTCATAGAATACAGTATCATTACACCCACATCATAACCTTTGCAATTCACCAGGATTCACTGACCCTCTATATTATTATTTTTTAAGTTACAGGGAGCATGGGACAAAGAACTCTTCTGTCACCAGTGGCAAGGACATATAGATGAATTCAACCTATTGATTTATAAGTCTTAAGGTAGATAAAATAGTTATTATTTGCAGGATTAATTTCTTGCCCAACTAGCTTATAACTTGACATTAGGTCAACTAATTAGACACCAAGTTCTCTGTTAATGCTATTTTTGCATTTCTGTTTCAATTTTTCACCAAATATTGGTTGTGATGTCTGCATCCTGAAACTGTTCTTCCCAGAAGATTCACGTGCCCCTCCTTTCTTATTGTTCTGAAAAAGTATAAACCTAACTTTTATTTTTCAAACAGTTGTCTCCATGTTTGTTATTTCTGTAATAACAAACAGACTAGCATAGTGTCTTCTATTTTTATTGTATTATTTCTTCTGCTGTGGAAGATCATATATGTGGCAAAAAGTAGCCTATTAACGGCATAAATAAACACCATTTTTACCTGAAAAGAAAGCAGAATTTAATGTAATGTTTTCAACTCTCAAAGGAAGATTAGGCAAGATCTGTATTTCAGATCTGTATTATCTGAAAAACATTACTACATTGTCAGTGACAACTTTTTTATTTTAAATATAAATTATTTGGGACAAATGTTATCTCTTTTTCAGTAAAATGTAACCTGTATTGCTTTATACTTTTAGAAATGTATCCATTATTACTCTATAGATTTGTAAGGTATCAGTAGCTCTTTCAATAAAAGTAACTGGGATTGGATTTGGCCTTACGTAAATCCTAGATAAATATCAGATGTTAGATGCTTGAATATGCAACATGCAGTGTTTTATTTTAGAGAATTGAAATTACTTTTCTCTTTGTACACTAACATTTTTAGGGAAAAAAAGGATGAGTAGATATAGTGCCTTAATGTGCTGCAGTAAGACCCAGTCCAGTGAGTGAAGTCATAGTAAATTCTTTACAAAAACTACCATTAATCATCTTTTAAGGTTGTATGCAAACTTACATGCATAATGTATATTTTTCTGATGATTTCAAAAAGCCAAAGTAAAAGAAAATCGAACTGAAACAGAAAAAGCTGTTAGCAAATAAATAGAGAAGAATAGAAAATGGCTGAACATTGCAGATGTTAGATGTTATGAGAAAGTTAAGTCAAAAGCAAATAAAGAAGGAACAACCTTGTTTTTAAAGTGGAATCAGAAAAGCTAATGCATTTTAATGGAATGAATCCAGAGGACAAAGAAACCATGAAAAATAAATAAATATGGTGGTGTGTGGAAAAAAAATGGTGCAAAGAAAGCATTGCAAATTAAAAAGGCATGTAAATGTGTGCCTACCATTTTCCAGATAAGAAGGGGCCGTACCTTCTGAGGGGTCAAGGCGGCGAGCTCGCCTTCCATGTTTGGAGTTGTTGTGTACAAACATGTTGTCTGAGACAGCCAGAACATGGCCATCCACATTGACTGTTGTTGATACAACAACCTGGGGGGTAAAGAAAGAAAAGAAAGACATTTCTTTTTTGAAGCATACACACTCTGAAAATGGGGTGCACCTATTGCAATAAAGCTCATGCTGAAAAAATGTATAATGTTGTATCTATTTTTATGAACTCCGTCTTATTCATAGATGCAATTCAGTCTTTTTTTGGCCAACGCAAGAGATTTTTCTACACATAGTTCCCCTCCCTTCTTCAACACCCTCCACACTAATTAGAGTTTAATCTCCTATTATGCTAACAAATGAATTCAATTCTAGGAAAATATTCTTCCAGTCATTTGTTTCAGAAACACCCCTCTAACCACTCATTTTAAAAGCTACTGTTTTGATTGATCTGTTGATATATTGATTAGATAGTTTATCTAATTAAAATTTGTACACTTGAGACTGTCTTCAAATGAAGAATTGTGAGCACTCAAAGTCAAAGGGGAAAATACTTCATAAATCAGTAGCTATATGTAACTTTCTGCTGTTCTCTTCAGAAATGATCTTTAGGTCATTTTTGCTATCGTATTTACAAAGCAATCTTATAAATAGCTGTTATGGGACAGGGAATTTTCAAAAATAGAAGAATTGTCTCATTTAAAGATTGAAAAGGGGGAAAAAAGAAATGGCATTCCCTTCCACTATAATAAACATTACTATTACTTGGCCTGGTATAATTTGACGCAGGATGGCTTTAGCTTCTTCGTGCAACTCACACAGAACATTTCTTTTGCGTTTTCTAGAATCTGAGAAAAAGAAATCCAGACCAGATATTGACACCTTCTTTGAGATTATATGATTGTAGCTATTCTAGTGCACTATTAAAATATCCTATGGATTACTTAGCAAGATAGAAACAGACATAAGGAGATGTTTACATCCCTTCATCTTTTTTCTGTTTTATTTTTAAAGAATATGCCTTCTTTCTGCATGCAGTACAGAAATATTGTTTCTAGCTATATACAATTCTCTCACATTTCCATTTTTCGTCCTTCAGAGTGAAAAAAAAGACTCACAAAATACGATGAAAAGAACTAGGAGAAGATTAACCTATGTTGGATTTGCACATCTATGTCAGAACAATTCTGATCACCAAAGGGAAAATTATAAATTACTCTCCAAAGAACTTTAAGGTTCTTTGCAGATAACACTAAGCTGGCAGGAATAGCCAACACCCTAGAAGAAAAGCTCAGGATCCAAAAGGTTCTTGAGCAATGAGCCCTATCTAACAAAATGAAATTTAATATAGAGAAAAGCAAGGTTTTACAGCTAGGCAGGAAAAACTAAAGGTACAAGTATAGATTAGGCCAGAGGTAGGCAACCTCGGCTTTTTTTATGACTCATGGACTTCAACTCCCAGAATTCCTCAGTCAGCATAGCTGACTCAGAAATTCTGGGAGTTGAAGTCCATGAGTCATAAAAGAGCCGAAGTTGCCTACCCCTGGATTAGGCGAAACCTGGCACAAAAACAGTAACTATGAAAGGGACCTTGGAGTCCTAGTGGATGATCACTTAAATATAAGCCAGTAGTATGCAGCAGCAACCAAAAAAAGTTAACATAATTCTTGGTTGTATAAACAAAGGCATAGAATTCAAAATCATGCGAAGTATTAGTACCGCTTTATAAAGCTTTAGTAAGACCACACTTGGAATACTGCATCCAGTTTTCATCACCGCATTACAAAAAAGATGTCGAGACTTTGGAAAAAGTGCAGAGAACAACAACTAAGATGAATAAGGGCCCGGAGACTAAAACATTTGATGAAGGTTACAGGAATTGGGTATGGCTAGTCTAGAGAAAAGAAGAACTAGGGGTGACATGATAATGGTGTCCCAGTATTTGAGAGTCTGTCACAAAGAAGAGGGGGACAACTTATTTATCAGAAGGCAAGACAAGAAACAATGAATGGAAACTAATCAAGGAGAGAAGCAATCTGGAATGAAGGAGAAGCTTCCTAACAGTGAGGACAATTAACGGGTGGAACAGCTTGCCTTCAGAAGTGGTAACTGGAGGTTTTTAAGAGAAGACGAGAAAGCCACCTGCTTGAGCAGGAGCTTGGTAGAAGACCTCCAAGGTCCCTTCCAACTCTATTCTGATTGATTGAATGCATGCTTAATGTGTGATAACTAATGTTTTCTCCAACTGAAAACAGCATAGTGAATATGAATATCAGAAACGACTTCAGGCACTTCTAATTCAGAAAGTAGCCATAATCAACTTAATTCATATGTTGATTTATTCTACCATGACAATGGTTTTTCCTTTCTTATCTTTAATTGGAGATCTTCTATTTCCAAGTTCAGAAGCACATTTAACCCTGGCTATTACTATCGCTGTGTCCACCACAGGAAAGTGATGGATAAGGCTTTCCAACTATTTCTTAGCACAAATTTTAAAATGAATACTTACAAAAATGAAAATTCTCGCATTAACATCTGTCCATTAGATGTTAGGTGCCATTTTACTGTAATGATCAATTATATCATTATAATGAAAAGCCTTTCCTATTGCATTCCATATATAGACTTGTAAGACACTTTCGTATGTTGTATTTATTGTTAAGGATCCTATATGTGCTTATAAGTCTACAAATCAAACTTAGAAAATTATATCACAAACTGAGACAGAAACTCCAGTGACAACAATGTGTATAGTACTTAAGGTTTGACTAGGTTAAGTATTTGACTAGACCAAAAAAATCTAGATGCACTTTCAGCCATAGATACTCATAGAGAAACAAAATAAATGGAACCACACACTTATTCTCCATCCAAATACCTTACAGCAGGGGTCCCCAACCCCGGTCAGCTGCTGGCACCGGTCCATGGCCTGTAGGGAACCAGCCCGCACAAGCGGCAGGAGAGCACGCAAAGCTTCATTTACACATGCACGGGATCTAGGCTGCATGTGCTAAACCATCCCTCCCCTACTGCTACTGCCGGCGCCAGTCCATGGAACCAGAAAGATTGGGGACTGCTGCCTTACAGGATTTTTGTGAGTCTCTATTGCCTTGAGATCCTGGAGATAAGGTAAGATATTAATCTAATATATAAATAAATAAAAATGTTTCACTACTTCTGTACAGTCATTTCTCTAGGTATCTGCGCTTCTTTTTCTAATGAACCACTTCTTATTTTTCTAGTGCTGAGATTAGGGAAGTTTCTATGCATATTGACAAAAAAATCACACATTTCTTGAAAGAAAAGAAAGGAAGAAAGGAACAACTTACAATGGTATCACAGATAAATTAATGCAATATACTTTCCCTTTGGAAACCAGTGAGTACAAGGCATCAGATGTAAATTCTTTTATATTTTCAATGTTTTAGATCACCTTTGATCCTGTTTTTTTTCCACATGCTCTAATTAGCTATCAGCTATTATAGCACCTTCTCCTGTATATTCGGCCTCCTCTGAGGCAGCCATCTGTGTTCCCCTTGAGAAAAGCCTGAGGGTGTTTCTCTAGAAGTCTGCGATTCTGCAGCCTGCACTGTTTTCTCAGGAAAAAAAAAAAAGCAAAACATCTCCCCCCCCCCCGCAAAAATACACATGCACAGACTGTATTTTTGCCTTGGTTATCCATTTTAAGGGGCTCGCACTGTTAACTATTTACAACATTTTAAATTTCATCCTATCTATAGTTGCCTTATTAAGGCAGTGGTTTTTAGCTTTCATGAGTTGTAAGACGATTCATACACCACATAAAGTTTAAAGTGTTTTTAGGACTGAATTGTCAAAACAGTTGTCCGTAGAATGAAACATATTTAAGTAGAGTCCTAAACCAAGTTTTTGCCTCTTTTTTTTTTCTCTAACTGATAGACCCACAATATAATTTTTAAAGGATAAAGTCTTTAAATATGCACTACAAATTTATCAGTGAGTACCAATATGGGGGAAAGAGGGTGGCTGTCTCAGACACAAAAGTATGTTTCATATTCTCTTTAGTTTTATTTGATTGGCTCATTTTTGCCATGCTTCTAATGAAAACGCTGGCACATATATTTTTAAAACAGGTTTAAAATCTTGTTTAAGACCTGACATCCTGTTAAATCTACTTAAACATTGTAAGAAGTCGGCTTATTATCTATGGAAGCTGAAGGAAGACTTTTTAGGAGTTCTGTTACCAGCTACATGATTACTTATGACTGGTGTGGCAAGTGGATATTTCTACTAATTCCAGGTTTTAAGTTCAGGTAATGCAAATTTCAAAGACTTTATCGATCTTTTAAAATGTATTTTATAAGTCTACCAACTGGAAAAAAAGTAAAAGAAAAATCTTCAGTTAGAACTGCACTTAGCACAAGTAGTCTTCACTTAATGACTAGCCACTGAATGACCATTCAGAGTTATGACAGCCTTGGGAAGGGTGCTTTACAATCTGCACAGCATTTCCAACTATTGTAAAATGTTGCCCTCTCCCTCCCTATGGTCATGTGACCTCATGCCAGGGTTTAGCTCATGTTTATAACCAGTTGCAATATCCTGTGGTCTTATGATCATGATTTGCAACTCTGGTGCCATTTTTCATCAAACGCTCGTCGGGTATGCCGGATTAGCTTAATGTGGTTCAATTAACTAGCATGGTGACTTACTTTACGACAGTTTTAAAAATGGTCACAAAATCAAATTAGGTCATGTGGTGGCAAGCATATCAACTGCCCTGAATTATAACCAAAATTCCAAGGGTTTTCCTAAATCAAGGACCATCTGTATGTTTCATTTTATGGATAATTGTACTTTATGTCTTTCAGTGGATCATTATTATCAATGATACATGAACTTAAGATGCATGAAAATGAGAACTTTATGAAGTTATTTTTAAGTGTTACCTTTGTATTTCCTACACAGGTATTTATGGTAGAATGAATCATTTTATTGAATTGGGAAACTATGCATATCAACCCTCTGCTATAGCCTTTAATAATGCTGTTATTCTATTATGTTATTTTTTAACATTTTTCTTAATTGCTCCCATTTCGTGAAAGTAATTATCTGTTAAAGCATAAACTGTTCTATAGTAGTTTGGATTAACCAAGGTAGATTTGGAAAACAATTCTACTTCTCCCATGTTAATATTTTAAAAAATATACTACATAAAAATTACAATGATGAATCCAACTTTCAAGAAATTCTTTTTCTACAGAAATTATATTCTATTATAATTTTTTGCGAAGAATACAGTAATTCAATAGCATAGAGAAAGCTCTGAAGGTAGGGAAATTATTATCAGATATTTCCAAGTTCTTTTTTTCTTTTCTTTTCTTTTTTTTTGCAAGGAGAAACAGTCCTGCTTAGGTCTATTCAGTTCATCATAAGAGAAATAACTAAAATGGGAAGTAGAAGAACAAGACAGAATTTCTGTTTCACTCCTGAAGGAGAACTGAAAATATAACTTGCAATTAAATTAGACAAACAATTACTGGGGAAATGACAAACCTTGGTTAAATTTGCTGCTTTGAATGTTCTTTCTAAAGAAAAAAATAGTACTGAAATAATATAATAGGCTTTCCCTCTGTAAAAATCCTTACAAATCGTCTGTATGTAATTTTAATTCTTTTTTAAAACAGTACCTGGAATCTTCGCATATCGCGTGGGTTGCCTGCATTCTTCAGACAGTTTTGATTGCACTTGAGGAAAAACTTTAGAAAAAATCTACAAAAATACAAAATTAGAATTTGTTAGAAAAATCAGGCATTAAGAATAAATGTTTAAGCATGTAATATGTTGTTGCTACAAATGGCAAGTGATGGATAGCTGAAAATATACTCATTTTATAAAGTAGTAAAGTAGTAAAGTAGTAATATATCCAGACTGAAGATTTTTCTTATAGCAACAATATATATGATCTTCCTATATTTGAGCAAAATATATTTGGCCATCCAAAAGTGCAGTTCAGTGCAAACCTATTTAATAATATTAATGTTGCAATCCTAATAATGTTTATTCAGGTCTATCCATGATTCAGATGTCAGAATATCTACAATTTTACACCACCTTATTCAAGAATATGTTCCGCAAAATTCAGCAATATTAATTTTATCTGACATATATTATATTAGTATAGAAACAGAAACCAACATAAAATAAATGGCTGGGGTACTTGACATTATTACGGGGTATTACAATTTTCTACATGCTTTAGTAAAGAAGAATTATAGATGGCCCAATTGGCTGCACAGTATGCAATCTGCTTCCTGATACATGTGGAAAAATGCATTTGGTTTATTTCATCCAGAATGGGTTTATCCCTACGAAGAAGTCTCCAAAATCTCACCATTCAAAGTTCAAAGTAAAATAAACAAATAAACAAAACTTATTTATTTATTTTATTGCATTTATATACTGCCCTTTCCCTGAGGACTCAGGGCAGTTTACAGGGAGTTAAAAATCAATCATACAAAAGTTAAAACCCAATTTAAAAAATATTAAATCAACCCTGTACTATTAAAAACCCCAATTAAAATGAATGTCTCCTCAGCCTGGGCCCGAGAGCTCAAAGAGCCAGGTCTTCAGGCCCCAGCGGAATGATCGGAGGTCGGGGGCAGTCCTCAGCTCCACCGTCAGCTGGTTCCAGAGGGCAGGCGCCCCCACTGAGAAGGCCCTATCCCTATCCCTTATAATCACTTTAGCAATTCCTGATGAAGAAGGCAGCTTGAAAACTGGTAGGATTTTTTAACCCTGAATGCCAGCTAAATCCTAACACAGTAGATCAAGAAACAAATTGTGCTACTACAACACAACCACAGAAAATGCCTAATGGAATTCTCCAGTAAGAAATGTAGGCATGTTGATATCGTGGGATTCTCAACCATAGACACAGCATTTAATTGTTTATGAATCCCCCTTCCCCTCCCATTTTGTCTGAATAAATCCATGAGTTGTATCATGGATTTAGCAGAGCTACTGGAGAAGGTAAGTGGACAGCCACTGAAATGTTTTTGACATATCTATACTCATAAAATCTGAGCATCAAAACTTGATGCAATCCCTGGGGAGAAAGTACCAACTCTTCAAATGGCCATAAACAAATGCTATCATCTAATCCAAACCAGGTGAGGCTGATCTAGTAAGGCCCAATAGTATTTTCCTAGAAAATACTGGTGTGTGTATGGGGGGGGGGGGAAACCATGGAAACAAGAGTGAGACACTTTGAAAGGCAAGAGCCAATTTGGTGTAGCAATTAAGGCATCAGGCTAGAAACTTAGATGCTATGAGTTCTAGTCCCACCTTAAGTGTGAAACTAGCCGGGTGACCTTCCAACAGTTATTGTTTCTTAGTCCTAGGAAGGAAGCCATGGCAAACCACTTCCAAAATCTTGCCCCCCCCCCAAAATGGCAGTGACTTGCCCAGGCAGTCACCAGCAGTCAACACAGGTTTGAAGGTACAATGAATGAATGAATGAATGAATGAATGAATGAATGAATGAATCTGAAAGGCAGTATGTTTGCAAGATTTTCAGCCTTGATCTTGATAGCCTCCAGAAATAGGGAAGGAAGGGTCCTGTACCAGACTCACAGGATGATATTATTATTATTATTATTATTATTATTATTATTATTATTATTATTATTATTATTATTATTATTATTATTATTATTATTTATAACAGAACAGAATAACAGAGCTGGAAGGGACCTTGTAGGTCTTCTAGTCCAACCCCCTGCTCAAGCAGGAGACCCTATCCCATTTCAGAGGGGTGGCTGTCCAGTCTCTTCTTAAAAGTCTCTAGTGATGGAGCACCCACAATTTCTGAAGGTAAGCTGTTCTATTGGTTAATTATTCTAACTATCAGAAAATTTCTTCTTATTTATAGATTGATTCTCTCCTTGGTTAGTTTCCAACCACTGCTTCTTTTATTATTATTATTATTATTATTATTATTATTATTATTATTATTATTATTATTATTATTATTATTAATCATCGCACAGTCGCCAGATGTTCAGTCTGGATTTGGCATTTTTGTCTACCTATCAAATCCTTACCAAGGACCTGAGTTAGGCAGATGTGGATGTTTGATATCGTCGCCAGATGGAAGCACTTCCTAGTAAGGCCGCCTTTTGCAATTGACTAATGGTGAATTTGTCACTGCCAATGGTGTTCAAGTGGTGCTCCAGTTGTTTTGGGATTGTACCCAAAGCGCCTATTACTATTGGTACTACCCTTGCTATTATTATTGTTGTTGTTGTTGTTATTATTATTATCTTTTATTCATTAAACATGAACCTCAGTCAACTGAACATTCAAATTGACTGGCGCTGATGGTTGACACGGGTTGCTGCCAGCATCCTAGGTATCAACCAGGTACCTCCTTAAAATGTAGGATGTTCCGAGTAGCACAGTTTTTTGTAGCATTGCTGAAGTTATTGTAGAAAGCTGCAATTTCTTGATGTATTTTGCAAAGTTTGTGGACATAGTTCCCAGTGCCCTGATGACAATGGGTATCACTGTTACATGTTTCATCCATAATCACACAGTTTCAATGGCCAGGTCGCGATATTTCATATTTTTTTCCAGTTCACAGGCCAGTTTCCAGGACACAGGCAAGTTGTATTATTATTGTTGTTGTTGTTGTTGTTCTTCTTCTTATTATTATTATTCCAATGTCTTTTCCTGAAATCAAGTTTCTGGCCTGAGGAGTAGCAGAAGGAGTATCAGTGAGTCCAACATCTGGCAGCAGCGCAGTTGGCAAGTAAGTAAAAAGATCTGTACAGTGGTACTTTGATACTCAACTGCTTTGAAACTCATCAAATTTTGTACTCAACACATTTTAATGTGAAAATTTTGCCCTGGTACTCATCATTTATTTGGTACTCAACACACAAGCTAGAACATGTTGGTATCTATTGCCTTGGGACTCAGTACATTATTCCTTATGGGAAAACTTTGTTGGCACACATCGTTTTTGCATCTCCCGGAACCAATTAATGATGAGTACCAAGGTACCACTGTAGTTGCTATACCTATTCTTGGGGAAGCCACCATCTCTCCTTTCACTTCCTTTTACTGGGGTAGATCATTTAGAAAATGTAGTTTTCTTAAGCAATTCCATCTGCTGATATTCCATCTGGAGAGCATGAATAGACTGAAGAAGAGCTGAGAGAATCTTAAACAAGTTCTGATACATGTTAGCAAGATGAAAAAACCTGAAGTAACCACTGTACTTTCAGCATCTGCCACTGTAAGAGATTTTCTTTAAAGGGAGATTTTGAAGCAGGATGATTCATTGCTTACTAAAGAGGAGGAAAATTTGCTTCCAAAATGCTGGTATTTGCAGAAGGAGTCTTCACAGAAATAAGGACATAACCAGAAGATACAATAACTAATTTTCTGTGAGATTTTGGATACTATTTTATATGAACTCTCAGGATAATAGATTCAATAAACACTTGCCTCCAATCCAGAGGGAATTTCTACAATGAAATTCCTACATTTCATGTAGGAATTTCTACATATGATCTTTAATAAAGCTAACATTCAAAATAGTATATACAATCAAGTGTTTGCCTCTTTCATCAATTCTTTTCAGCTAAATTGGTAAAAGTAGATATGATAGTTATATACTAAGATGGGATCCATTTTGTTTCTTTTGGTTTTTAATAGATTGAATAAAGACTAGATTCTTTCTTCCTCTGAACATCTATTAAAGAGTATTGAAGAAGCACAACAGCCAACACAGCCCTAATAATAATTAAAAACAACACAGACAATTCACTTAAAAAAGGAAATGTAAGGAATACATTCAGTGATATTTCTTATTTGATATATCAAATCAAGACACTTGACACAATTAAGTACAGTTAAGTATTGTGTGCTCTTAAAGCAGTTTTCTAAAACTTGGTATGTTATTTTTCAATTTAAAAAGTCAAATATCTCTAACGACTATAATTGAGCATGAAGTGTCTATTCCATCTATGAGTTGTAGCATTTCCTAAACTTTAAAAAAATGTATTAGGAATAGAAGGAATCGTACAATCAACTGGGCTCTGGAGTTCTTATTCAATGAGCAAGAAAAAAAGTTTTTTGAATACATATCAATCCAGGTTTAGAAGGGAATTCCTTATCTTTTGAAATCAAATCAACATGTCAGTGTCTATGAGAATTCATATTGATTCCCTTCATTTGATGCTAATATTCAGAGGGGAAAAAATAAATATTTATTTATTTATTTATTTTAATTCCATTTATATCCCGCCCTTCTCCGAAGACTCAGGGCGGCTTACAAGCTTAGCAGTAGCCTTCATTCTATGTATATGCCTGCTTGTTAGGGGTTTCACACAAACCCCAAGCGGCATTATTACAAAGTCAGCTTAATTGCCCCCAACAATCTGGGTCCTCATTTTACCTACCTCAGAAGGATGGAAGGCTGAGTCAACCTTGAGCCTGGTGGGACTCGAACCTGCGCTAATTGCAGGCAGCTGGTGTTACTTAAGGAGGCATTAGCCCACTGCTCCACCAAGGCTCATAATATGATGAACTTTAATCCTATCTCAGTTCTGCCCACACCCTGTCTCTTCTGCAGGTCTTGTAAGGAAGGTAAATATTGAGAATAATGTGAAAATCATTTATTGGAAAGAGTAGCTGCCCTTAGTAAACTCTATGGAACTGTAAGAAGATATACACTGTGGTTCTTTCCCCCTTTGCCTGTTATTTACTCACAATGGGAAAGGTGTTTGTTTCTGAGTCTTATCTTCCTTAGAGAAATCTTTTGTTTGAAAATTATTAAGTTTCTGCTCAAATGCCACCTGTTGATCTACTTTCTTGTCTTTTTCTTGCCATATCATTTGCTAAGTAGAGTTCTAATAAGAATAATAAAAAATAGGTTCTTGGGAAGAACTTTTGCTAAAAACTTGCAGCTGCAACTTCACATTGCTGTGAACAGATCATCATAATTTATTCATTAATTACAATATGTTATTATGGGCTATCAAATGGGTGTCAGCACTTAGTGATTAACTAGAGAGATTTGCCATGTACCAATTTTCACAGAAATGGTATAAATATGAAACTTATTATAGAAATTAGAAAAATATGCAGGACAGTGAATGTAATTTATGAAAGGCTGAGGTCAAAAACCTTTGGAAGAGGATAGATTATTAAGAGAAAAGGAGTTTCCTCTTATTTTAATTAATAATTTCTAAATCATTATTTCACACTTATCTTGAATAAAACCCTACACATCTTGCCATATTCTGAAAAGGGAATTAAGAATAGAATTGGGATGCTCAAGATGAAATATCCTTTTTTCACCCAAACTCTCTTATAAAGTTTAGGAAAGAAAATAAATTTCCATGTTCAATATTATATATTCATTTTCCAGGATAAGTAGTTGGGACTGGAACTTCTAGGACTCTGGGATTGTCGTACATGGCAGTCATGTAACTCTGGGATGCTGCAACCATTGTGGGTACATGCTAGTTTCCAAGTGGCCAAATTTCAATCATGTGACCACGGAGATCTTGAAATGGTCAGACGTTTGAGAACTAGCCATAAGTCACTTTTTTCAGTGCCATTGTAACTCATGAAACAAATTGGTCCTGAGGCAAAAATTACCTGAACCACATGTAGGCCAGTAGCTGTTCTCCCACTAAAGCAGGGCTATCAAATTGGCGGCCCACGGGCCAGACACATCATGTGCGGGCCATGCCCACCCCACCTCCACAAAGGCAAAAACCATCATGATACGTCACGATACATCACATGACGCGATCGAGTTTGACACCCGTGCACTAGTGGTTCACATTTCAAGAATTGTTTTCCTTTAAGTATTTCCTTCATAGTGGTATGTTTTATTCAATGGTACCTTCTCCATGTGAAAAATTAAGCTTAGCCACCTACTATTCCTCTTGAGAAACAGCTTCGTTTAAAATAATTGTAGCTAATCACATTCTGTCTACATGATCTGTTGCTCTAAAGAAAAAAAACCCGTAGAAGAAAAATGACTAAATACTTTGCGTAACAGGTAAAGTAATCATATATTATAAATCTGAGAGCAAAAACAAGATAAATCTTCGAACTATTAATAATGATTTTGATTTGGGAGCAGTCAAATAGATAAATTGAACTAAAGACAAAAATGACCCAAGGTGTCATTTATATTGTATATATAAAATATTACACATATTTTTTGTTCATGATCTATTTAATCGTGACACAAGCAGAAAACACTGTAATAAGAACAAGGGCACTGAGTCTGATGAAGAAGGGGGAAAAAGTTAAGATATGTAATTATAATGATTTATGCAATCGTTCTTTTCTTCTGTCACTTCCATCCCTTTCATAGTGATGGAATTAGCTGGTTTGTAAATGTATTTTCATTGATCCATAAATTCTGTCTCTCTTATTTAGAACTATACTTTCTGGATGAATCTAGTAGATACAGATAGTTCCCCTGCACTATTGAATTTTTGAGACGATCCTTTTAATAAATGAGTTGTATATTTTGAAAGAAAACATATATAGCTCTATGAGACAGTTGGACAGGTGTAGTGAGTTTTTGCTACCTTGCACAAAATACATGAATGGCTTAAATATATTCCCTTTTCTAATTCTGAAACTCTTAATTTTTTTAATTGCCTGTCTCTGAATCTTTTTAATATTTTTCTTGGTCTGGGTGCTCCAGTGCTGATTTTATCCAGGTAAAGAAGAGTGACCAGAGATGAGACCTAACTAATCTTGGATAGTACAGCAGAACTACAGCAAAGGCACAATTCCTAGCTCCTGCCTGATTGACTTGTCTCAGAGCATGCCCTGCTGCCCAACCTAATGGGAGAGTTAGTAACAAAGGGAGTAAGTGCTCACTGAAACACATTTATTTACATTCCCAGACCAATAAAACACAAATGCAGAATTCAAAATTCAGAAATCTCAATAAAACAGGTATGATTTATTTTTTGAAAAAAGCCCTGAAGGTATTAATAAATGAAAAGAGTATATCACCCAGCCTTTGCATCCCATAGCTACTGCAAGAAACTTGGCAACCTTGTAAGATTGTAATTTCAGAAAGAAGCCTAAAATATCTGATAATTAGGTTTATGAGTGCCAGATGCCATGGCAACACAAGGGGCAGTGTAGCAAAGGGTTACTGACCTTACTCTGTATCTGAGCAGAAGCACATATGATTGTTATGTGAGAGACTAGTATATTTGCCTATGGTCTTCAAAATAGGTGAAAATTTGAAACTAGGTTAAAAAAAATCTCCTTATGTGACACATTCACGATGTTGTAGAAGTAGCTACATCATTTCCAAATTATGGATCAGATCCCAACTCAACTATCGTGTTTAATTTGGTTATCATATATTAAGAAGTCAGAAAAATTGGAAAAAGGTGCAGGTTTAATAAGGATGATCAGGCCTTGAAATGAAATCTTATGAGAATTATGGAACTGGATAGGTTTATCAGAGAAAAGATGACTGAGGAGAGATGTGGTAGTACCTTTAAATCCATAAGGGGTGTAATAAATAAGAAAGTGAGTGTAAGACCAAGAATAATCTTAAATTATATCAAGACTGGTTCAAGTTGAATGTTAAGACAATTCACTAAAAATAAGAATAGTTTACCAGAAGAACCAAGGTCAAGGCAAGTGATAAGTTTTCCATCATTAGATATATTCAAGCAGAAGCTAAACAGTTTTTCATCAGAGATACCTTAATTTGGATTTCTGCACTCAGCATGATAGTGAACTTAATGGATACTTTTAACTTAACCAGGTCATGGTTAAGATGGTGCAGTTTTATGGTGTGATTATGCCATCATGAATTCAAGTCTACACTTAAATATCTTTTTGCTTCATGTCCACTTAGAGCACAAACAACTGAAATAAGTACGAAAGCATGACAGAATAATAAAATCACAAGTTTATGATTCTTTCATGCTTTCATACTTATTGCAGTAATCCATAAGACTTTCTTTGTGCTGTAAGTGGACATGAAAGCATAGAGATGTTTAAGTGTAGTCTTAAATTCATTATGGCATAATGACATCATATAACTGCATGATCTTAACCATGGCCTGGTCAAGTTGTTAATCCAAATCTCCCCCAGTCCAGAAAAGAAAGGTGAGATTTTATTATAGTTAATA
Source organism: Vipera ursinii (assembly GCF_947247035.1). Lineage (NCBI taxonomy): Eukaryota > Metazoa > Chordata > Lepidosauria > Squamata > Viperidae > Vipera > Vipera ursinii. Next base: position 65,379,138 of record NC_139518.1, read on the forward strand.
TCCAAAATTACTTAGCATTACCTTCATTTTGATTTTGTTAGCTAATATAATAAGAGTTCGGAAATCTGGTTACTTGGAATTACCTTCAGTTTAATTTTGTGAGCTGATATAGCTAGAGTTTGGAAACTTGGTTACAATTCAGATGCTCCCTTTTTTTCTCTTTATCCGATATCAAAAGTGCTTTAAGCATAATTATCTTCTGTCTCATTCTAAAATCCTTCAACATACAAACTGTAAAAGTTTGTTTCATGTAAAATGGAATAATGAGCTGCAGTGTGGTTATATCAGTTTAGATTTTTACTGCCATTTTACGATAGCTGAAGCTTCAATTTATCATTAAATTAAAATGCACTCTAAGTAGAATATAGTAAAAAGAGAGGAATTTGATAAAGAATATATTTTGAACTCATTTCAAGTCACCACCATTATTGTTTTCGTAGCGCTTGAAACAACACAACTAACAGTGCTACCCTCACTTGCTCTTTCACACACCCAAACACAACACCAACCTAAAAACCCAAGGTTTATAAAGTTCGAATTAAATGGGATGCTGATAGTCCCCGCTATAAAGACATTATAAAAACATCGGTTAAGTTCTCCCATTTTAGAACAAAATAGACTAAGAGGTGCATCAAAGCTGTATGAGCTATGAGAGAGGTTGCTGTGCAGAAATTGAAACAATGCTGACTTCTCCATTATAAGCTTCCCAAACATGTGGCCCAACATAGAACATCGAAAACCTGGCCTCTGTTTTCCACTACAAAAATACACTAACATTTTTTTTTATTTTTCACATTTCTGTACCATCCTTCTCTGTCAAAGAGGGAAATACACAGATGGACAACACATATTGTATGTACCCTTCCTGATTAGATCCTCAATACACACACACACACACACACTCATACCACAAATTACTTCACAACACAGAAGAAAATACAGATGCCTCCTATGGCCAGTATTAATAAAGAAGATGGAAAGAAATCAAGACATGAGGCTTCTTGCAATATCTGTAGGCAGATTCATAGACATTCTTATGGTTTTAGTTATACAAGAGGACTAATGGGTTGAAATGGGCAATGAGATGGCCACAAATAATTTTCTAAATCACAGACATGGTAGCCCTAATAGAAGTACTGCGTTTAAATAGCTGACTGTTTAAATACAGAACTAAGTAAGGGCACATTTTTGTACGTCCTCTGGAGGATGACTCTTGTCAAAAGGGGGGGGGTCAATTTTCCGCTCAGAAGGATTTTGAGAACTTCATAGGCTTTTTTAAAAATCAACAATTTTGACATTAGGCTTCTTGATTTTCCTTTGAACATATTGCTAAAGGAAGGGCACAAGACCTCTCAATTAAACTGCATTATCTATGACAAGGATTCATTATTTTGAAATCAAAATTACATCTTTTAT
>NC_139518.1:65393053-65398053 GCF_947247035.1 Vipera ursinii
GATAGTCCTTGACTTAGGGCCACAATTGAGCCCAACATTTTTGTTGCTAAGCAAGACAGTTGTTAAGTGAGTTTTGCCCCATTTTGCGCCTTTCTTGCCACAGTGGTTAAGTGAATCACTATATTTGTTAAGTTAGTAAGACAGTTCTAAAGTGAATCTGGCTTCCCCATTGACTTTGCTTGTCAAAAGGTCGCTAAAGGAGATCATATGACCCCGGGAACACTGCACCTGTCATAAGTACATGCCAGTTGCCAAGGGTCTGAATTTTGATCACATGACCATGGAGAGGCTGCAAAGGTGTCAAAAATGGTCAGTGCTGTTGTAACTTCAAATGGTCACCATAGAAATGATAATACAGGATTGCCTGTATTACATGCTTTTGAATTAGAAATAAAAATCCAAAAGAAAAAGTAACTATTCAAAAACATCTGAACTGTGACCATTTTCAGATCATATCTTTTTACAATATCAGAAAAAAATGGGGAAAAAATCCACTTACATGCATTACTGCTGCTACTATTGTTATTACAAAGACTCTTGGTTTTCACAGGAGTAATTGGTGCAGCTAATTGTTTACGTAACAAAGAAAATAACATCACTTTTATTTTAATATCCAACCATTTATTTGGAAACTATCAAACATAGTTCAGGATGAGAAATAAAACCAATCTTGGAATATATGTAGACGTTAAGAAGATGATTTGTTATTTCTTAATCTTCATGCTAGCAATGTTATCCTGTAGTACAGATGTTATAATTTTAAATTAATACAGAACAGAATATTTGGCTAAACGAATAACCCACCCACTGTACTGTACACTTGCTTTTGAATAATCAAGGAGAATTACAGCCCTGAATGTCATGATACTATTGCACAAATCTGGAAATCTGGGTAGCTTAGACCATAAGTCAAAAGTCTGTAATTTGATACACTAACTGGAGTGCATGTAGAAATCAGAAGTTATTGTGCTAACAGTTTTGGCTACCCAAACTAAAAGCCAAATAAGGAACAGAAAATATAATGGAAAAATGCCAAAAACTGTGGCAGCTTGGAATACTACCAAATGACTACCTAATCTCTTGCTACAAGTATTTTTGATTATAAATTACTCTAAAACTTGCTATGCCTCTCTATGTAGACTTATCTTTATCTGTATATTACTACATAATATGCTGTATATATGTACTTTTAAACCTTTGGGATAGTCTATCGATGCAAACCAACTTAATTTAACCATATTTAAATTGCCTTGCAAAGCTTTTTCCAAATATTTGCTATATATTTGAATATGCCAGTTATTCCAAAGTCTTTTTGTTGTTGTTGTTGTCATTGTTGTAAATTGCAATTTTACAACTTCCTGCTTGTGATATATTTTGATAAAGCTTTGCTGACACTCTCTATTGCCCTCCAAAGACAAAATAGCTGATACTCCATGAGCCACCAGAGAACTCTCAATTTGTTGTGAGACGGGGTTGCTATTTTGGCATCCTCAATCTGCATGGAGAAAGATTAAACATTCAATTTGTTACTTGATAGGCCACAAGGTTCACCACTTACCATACAAATGGAAAACATTACTGTCATTCCTCAACTTGCTTGCCTGAGTATTTTATTATTTGTAATATTTACTTCAGGGAAATTATGATTCATGTCATATTTATCTTCATGAAAAATGAGCATCTAAATGGAAATCACCTTTTGAATGTACCAGGATATAGCGTAATACTAATATGCTTCATGAACTATAAAATTTAGTCACAGTGTATGGATATATTATAGCATGACTTTAATACTCTCATATCAAGCAAATTTTCTCTGTGTTAAGCTGATACTTGGAGACCTGATTTCAGTTTGATAATCATTACACTTACATGATGGTACAAGTCACAGCTTGTAGATTTATGTCCCCCCTCAGCTCTTTTGCATTAATCTGCCTCTGAATAAGCTATTTGCACTTCCTCAGTGCACGCAGGAAATTGAAATAAGGTGCAAATTTGTAGGCCTTAAATTTGAACAAGTACAGACAGATATTTTTCACTTGATACCATTCATTTATTTCAAGTAAATACAAAAGACATTTTTATCCTTTGTCTTTATCTAAGGCAGCTCTGCAACAAAAATGTTGCCGTTTATTTTCTTAATATTTTTGAAATGAATTGTATAAATGCAACAATTAGCATTTTGGTTTTATTTTAAAAAGTTATTTAGGGTTGCTTTTTGTCCTAACATTTTGTAAGACCAATGCCCCAAAGTATGACTTGATTACCTTGCAATAAAGCTCTGTACATATGTATAAGATTGGTCCCCAATGCATCAAAAAATGGGGTGTCAAGGACTCAAGTTATTTCTTCTCACATATTATTTTGAAACTGAAATCCAATTTTTACCATATTATTTTACACAATGACCATTTATAGTTGTTGCATATACAGTGTTTGATATTCGTCCTATCATGTTGACATTCATACCTACAGCGCACCATTTTATAGGCACTGCCTTGGATTTTATACTATAAAAACAATGCAGAAACACAAGAAGTTAAATGTTTTCTGCATAATTAGAAACACTATCTTCAATAAATATAATTTAAAATATTTTCAAATGTCAACAAAAACCTTCAATAGTTAGCTAAGGTGCATTAAGAACATCTCAATCTGTAGATTTACTTTGGCCAGAACTATACTTTTCCTTAGAAATGACCTGCAACCAACTGGGGTATTTTTCAGAAAATTATGTGAAAATATCTTTTGGCAATGACCTGTGTGATGACCTAAGGTTAAGCCCCTCAGCAGAGGAAATATTCATTGTACAACAACTGCAGAAAAATGACAAAGTCAAGTGAACCCAATTCAACAGGATTATTGACCAAGCCTCTTGATTACATCAAAGTGAAGTGTTGTTTACTGGATTCTCAAGTCAGAGAAAACAATGATATATTGTTATTACATTGGCTTCACTGTTCATGATTCAAGAGTATATCACAGATCATGAATGCCTTTGGTAATGTTTCATTAATTTATTAATTTAATTAATTTAATTAATTAATTAATCTAACCTGTTCTTAATAATATAGGTAAATAAATCTACTACCGTGTTTCCCCAAAGGTAAGACCTAGCCTGAAAATAAGACCTAGCTTGATTTTTGGGGTGGGCCTAATATAAGCCCTACCCCCCCCCCAAATAAGCCCTAGTTTTAGGGTGAGGCGCATGCCTAAAAATCAAGCTGTGGAGCTGCCCCATGTGCCCCACACTCACTCACCATTGCAGCTAGGCCTCTCCTTGCTGACCTACTTCTTCTGTGGCGTTCCAGGCCTGCATTTCGCAGTCAGAGGCCTTTCCAGAAGGCCAGTGCAGCTGAAAACTGAGCTATGGATTCAATCCATAGCCCAGTTTTGCAAGGCCTCTGCAGCTGAGAACCAAGTTATAAATTCAATCTGTAGCTCGGTTCTTAGCTGCAGAGGCCTTCCGGAAAGACCTTTGACTATGAAATGCAGGCCGGAGCTCCATTCTCTCAACTACAGAATGAAGCTGCTCCTTTGGCCGCAGAAGAAATGGGCTGGCCTAGGCAGGCCTGTCAGTGACAGAGGTGAGTGAAAAAGACACACACACACACACACACACACACACACACACACCAGAAAAATAAGACATGGTAAAAAAAAAAAGACCGGGTTTTATTTTCGGGAAAACATGGTATTGTAGGAAACAAATTATATTAAAGCATAGTACTGTCAATGTTCCTCATTTCAAGGGCAACCTTTAGTCATAATTCAAATACAAACTATATAATGGATATCAAGTATATTCAATGTAGAAACAAGCCTTACTTGTGTGACTGAATATCTTGATTCAAACTGCAATATTAAACACAAGTTTATGTTTTCTGTGACTTTCAGTACTTGATATAAAGAAACCACCAGTACACCAATCGATTCCAGAAAAAAACTGGTTTACCATCCCATCTAATTTTCCATAATGAGGTAAATATAGGTAGTCGTCGACTTATAGCCATAGTGGACCCTGTCCATTACAGCTGCAAGTTGTAACAGTCAGAAAGCAGCTCACCCACTCGACCAACCCACTTTTATGACCTTTTTGTGTCAGTCATTAAGCAAACACTATGGTCATAAAGTAAATGCTGAGATTGTAAAGTAAACCCATTGTTTCCTATGGAATGTTTTTTGCTGAAAACCAGAAGCTAATGCCAGTTATCGGCAAAAACATCACAAAACATGGTCACATGATTATGGGATGCTGAAAACAGCCATAAATGTCAGCTGGTTGCCAAGCATTTGACATGCTGTTGGATGGGGGGGGGGGAGGAAAATACAGCTATCAGAATTGGGTAAGTACCATCTCATAATGTGATTTGTTCAGTTTAAGCCTTGTGTGAGGGATGAGCTAACCATTAAGCTCTGTAAACTATAACTAAAAGTTTATCTGTAGTTTATTCAACAACATGTTTAAAATCTGAGTGGAATAAGAAGCTTGCTTTTGTGTCTCATACAGAAAGCCATTATCTCGGCCTATGACAATGAATTGTAGAGAAGACAAAACAAGATTATTCCATGACATTCTCTTCAGGGGAAAAAATTAAAATATAGCAGATAATAATGAAAATTAGACTTTTTTCACCTGGCATAGTGCAAAATATGTTTACACACACACACACTCTATCTATCTATCTGTCTGTCTGTCTGTCTGTCTCTGTCTGTCTGTCTATCTATCTATCTATCTATCTATCATCTATCTATCTACATACATACCTACCTACCTACCTACCTACCTACCTACCTACCTACATACATACATACATACATACACCAGTTACTGTTACTGGGAAACAAGACTATTGTTCAGGCAAACTAGCAAAGATTCAGTGCAATTTACTCTACATCCTAGAATCCAGTGATCCCTTACAACTCGTGAGATCCCCTGAGAACGATGCCAAGCATTTCATCTGGATAGTTAATTTCAGAATTGACTTTGAAAGGGGTGT
>NC_139518.1:65410553-65435553 GCF_947247035.1 Vipera ursinii
ATATAATTAAGGGATCCCGTGAAAACTTTGAAAACTATTTGAATGCATCACAAGAATATTATATTGGTGAGTGTGTAGGAACACCAGTAAAAACAACCAGAAGCTGTCCCAGGAGAAAATCATCACATATATGCAATCTCATTGTTACTGAAAGGAAGTACCGGGTATAGCGTGTCTGCTTGCATCTAGATTCCTCAAGAACACTATGCCAACATATTTTAACTATAAAACAGAATTTTGGGCAACATAATTTTAAAAAAGCTTTTCCTGCACCTAAGCACGAAGAAAATGACTTATATATATTGACATAGAGGTAAGTCTGGGAAAAGATCTAACATGATTACCTCAAATCAAATGCTTAAAATAAAAATGGAAGGCTTTATACTAGATTATGATGGATTTCTTTCTAAGATCTCTCTCTAAGTTTGAAGATCACTTTGCTTCTATAATAGTAATAGCAATAACACTTAGGCTTATATATTGCTTCACAGTGCTTTACTCTTTACCTTCTCTAAGCGGTTTACAGAGTCAGCATATTGCCCCCAACAATCTGGGCCCTCATTTTACCAACCTCAGAAGGATAGAAGGCTCTATTAACCCTGAGCCGGTCAGGATCGAACTGCTGGCAGTGGGCAGAGTTAGCCTGCAATATTGCATTCTAACCACTGCACCACTATGGCTCTTTAATAATACTGAACCATATGCTCCCAACTTATTCACATGGCCTAGTCTGTACAATACTGTGATGGAAATGCATATATTTGGTGTGCATTCGTCTTGTGTTCAGTTATAAGCAGCTTACTTATGTAACAAAATTAACTTTTTGCAGTTTGCATTGTTTGGGAGAAGGCTTTAATTCTGGAAAAATTGGAAGGAAGAAGAAGATAATAAGTAGCAAGGTGGTGGATGCTCAGTTACAATGGTGTTGGGTGCATCATTAGACAATGTTAAAAGGCCAGATTAGAGACAGATGGTCATGGAGAAAATCTACTTTATGTGGTTGCTAAGATTTGACAGCAATGTGATGGCACATAATCAATCAATCAATCAGGTTTGCACTGTATCATTCCTTCAACTTTCTAAATTTTAGTTGTCAAATGTAACAGTTAAAATGGATGCACAACTCTTCTGGTAACATGTGAGACTTCCTCACATCATATGTGTTCTATCCCAAAAGTGCTTTTTCAAAAAGCAACTGGATTTGTTTTCGTTGAAGGTGTTTTGCTTCTCATCTAGGAAGCTTCTTCAGTTCTGCAGAACTGAAGAAGAATCTTGGGTGAGAAGCAAAACGTCTTCAAGGAAAAACAAAATCCAGTTGCCTTTTAGAAAAGCACTTTTGAGACGACCATGATCTGGATGACTGAGAATCTCCATAAAGCAAAGTGCTCTTCTCTCCTTTATGTATTTCACAAAAAGAACAAATAACTACTCCTACTCATATTTGTTGAAAAATAATCATGTGGAATCATTACAAGAGGTAGACAAAAAAAAACAGAACTGGGTATTATGTTGCAGAGGGAAACAATTTTTGAACTCTCGAGAATTTCAGAACTGTTTGCAAACAATAAAGTGAGCACTGACACATTCAGTCCTTTCTTCCGACGTACGATATAGCTTCATTTGTACAGTAAATGTATAATTGTTGCCAATTTAAGAATTATTATTTCTATTACTATGGCTACCAAAGCCATTCAACTGCTTCATGAAACCACTTGACAACTGGGGTTTTTAGAACTTACTGCTGTTACATTACAGCGAACTTTTAAACAAGAAAGGCTCGGGAGAAAATACGCTTTGGATAAATTCTAGCTATGTTATCTTTTTTTTTAAGAAATCTGTTCTCAGTCACTTTGGAAAATTCTTTTTCTTTCATTGATATTTTAGGTTAACCTGTCATCAGTTGAATTAATTTCTGTTCAAACAGAATAGAATATGGTCCAAAAAAAAACAAAAAAGGAAGAAGCATTATGAAACTGCACATAGACCATAATTTGGAAGAAATTCAGTCGCCTTTACTCATGTCATCATTGCAGAGAACACTTCAATTGGATGTACATTTCTCAAGAGAAACTCCAAGTTAATTTAGGTTTAACTATGTCTGAGCTATGATAAATGAATACAGCAAAACAGACTATTTTTTGCTGACTATAGTATTTTAGTGTTAGTTCTTCCATATGCTTTTTCTTTATTTGCAGCTCAAGCTAAATAAATGCCAATATCGACCTTGAAAGAGACATCATAAAGAACCACAGTGTGGGATATAATATATATACTACTCTCACCCTTACATCTAAACAGCATTAGATCTGTAAATGTGCTAAAATCTGCCTAAGTAAATACTGCATGTCCGTACGTATGAAATTGTGAAACAATGAGAAGTTATCACCTATTATAAAAAAAATACTATATAGATTTTGAAATAAAATACATGAGTCTGATCATAAAAGTTACGAACAGTTTTGCAAGCAAATCCTGGGAATTCTTTGAATAAATGCTGAATCCTAATATGGTGAATTAGAATTTGTAGCATGATTTTATTCCCTAACATTTTACAGCAATCTACATGGTTAAGTGGATTGTAATTTAAATTTTGGTTTTCTACTTCTGTATTATTTTCACAAAGTCTGAAAGACTAAAATAGCAGAAGAGTATTTGTTACACAATGCATTACTGCTGCAACATCAGAATAGTATCATTTACATTTTTTTTAAATACTCCTACCTCAATAAAACATAGTCCCAATGCCCAATGGGGCAGCTGTGGAAAAATTCTGCTCCAGATTCCACTAACCAAACTGAGAAAGGTAACTCATAAACCACATACTGTAGTATACCATACCAGCTTTTGGGCTGTCTCAATAGATTTTTAGAGCTCAGATTGTAAAGTCTTCTAAAACTCCAGAATTTGCCTTTGTTGTCCCTAAGGAGATACACTTCAGATGGTGTCCCTGTGGCAGGTAGATAAGACTCTGGCATTTGACAGGTGGGAACAAATTCACTAGGGGGGCCTACATTTTCCTGTGCCTTACAGAGATACAGCAAGTTGTGTATTAGGACCCAAGCAGTCCACGGATTTCTTTGGCTTTAATGGGAGCCAAGCATCCATGTTGTTCATTAAAGTAGCCTAACTTTTCTCAAGCTTCCCGAGAAGTCTAGAAATAAAGTGCTTCTTCTTTAAGAATTGGATTAGCTAGATTCCTTTAGGCTGCAACAACTTTTTTTCAGGCTCAAGCAAGCCTGGAAAAAAACCCTCAGACTACTTAATGAACAGTGGAGAAGAGCTGCATTTATACTTAGTGTCTTTAAAACCTGGTTCCTTTGTTTTCTGAAAACAAATGTCATACTATTTTTGGACTTCAGCAGTGCTGCTAAAGTCTGCAATGGTTTATTTCACATAAAACCCAACAAACTATCTGAACTATAATATCTGATTGGGTGGGGATAAAGAAATACCCTGAACAGAAGTAGAGAGTTTGGGCACAATGTAATAAAAGAATTTGCAAGAAGAAGAATATATGAAAAATTCCTAGTGATCTGATCCTAAGAGCAATTGTTCCCAAAACTGCTGCCATGTTATTTTTCATTAAGAACTCAACACTACTAAACCTCTGATTAATAACAGTGTAGCAATCGTATCATTGTTTGTTCCTACCCATCCCTAGCCTCCTTTGAGATTGATGGAGGCATTTTCTGAGAAAGTTTCTGCCTCTTTAAATGTAATAGGCTTCCTGAATTGATCATTTATGCAGTCAGGTATGAAATACTGTATGTATGGGTGGACATGGGTTTGTAAAGCAGAGGTTTTCAAGAATTTTCAGACCATGGATCTTGCTTGCTAAAACAAAACAAAAATCCTACAAAGCTGTTCAAACTCTAGTGATAGAAAATTGGCTGTGTCCAAGTGAATTCTTGTCTTTACACTTAAAATTCTTGTAGACCAGACACGTCAAACACAAGGCCCGGGGGCCAGATCCGGCCCGCGAAGTGGTTTCATGCGGCCCACGAAGCCATCCTGGAAACAGTGAGGGAACGGCCCCCGCTGCCTTGGCCCTGGCCCAGAGACCCTCCTTCTGCCAGAGACCCTCAGATCTGTCCCACTCCTGCCCAGGCCCCCATAGGCACCCTTGATGCGAACGATGTAGAGCTGGCCACGCCTACCCAGTAGGCCATATGCACTCTAGCCACGCCCACCCAGTAGACCACGCCTACCCTGGCCATACCCACCCGGCCCGCTGAGGGCAACCGCAATGCTGATGCGGCCCTCAATGAAATTGACTTTGACACCCCTGTTGTAGACCTTAGTTCTACAGAATACAGCTTGAAAAACTCTGAACTGAGGATAGCCTTCATTTGATCATTTTATCTATAAAAGCCCAGGTTTAAGGAATGATTTTTTTGGAGGGCGAATCATTTTCTTACCAAGAGATGTTATAAAAATACCAAGCTTTTATTAGCAAATATAGTTTTGCATTTGCAACCGAAAAGTAAAGGTAATAAATAAAAATAATCATTACCTGTTTGTTCCAATCATCTGACATATTTACTGTGTTGCGAATTTATATTTCTACATGCTATATCCATCTATTTTATGTATTTGCTTTGACAACAAAACCATTTGTTATTTAACTTGCAGTTCTGCATTGACACATATTTGACAACCATAAGAGAACAGAATTTCCTAGAGAAATTACTATGGAACAGAAAAGTGAAGTCCCAAGCATAAATTATATGTGAAAAATATCAAGGTTATCCACTGCAGATTCACCTCAATAGGAAAGCAAGCTGCATTGTATTGTACCATTGAAGCTTTTCCAAAGGTATTAGTGGGGTTGTCTGCTCTTGAGAAATCAACTATTAGGTTGGGTCCCTGAACGCAGTGGCAGCAGTTGTATCTCAGCTCACAAACTGGACCTCAGTCAGTTCATTGAGATAAGGCAGGTCAGAAAACAGACTGTGCACAGATTACAGGAGTGCTACGCAGCTAGTCCTTGACTTACAACAGTTCATTTAGTGACTGTACAAAATTACAACAGCCCTAAAAAAAGTGACTTCTGACCATTTTTCACAGTTATGACCTTTGCAGCATTTGTGCGGTCACATGATCAAAATCCAGATGCTTGACAACTGGTTCATATTTCTGATGGTTGCCATGTCCCGCGATCATGTGATCCCCTTTTGCGACTCTCTGACCAGCAAAGTCAATGGGAAAACCACATTCACTTAACAACCATGTTACTAAATTAATTGACTGCAGCAATTCACTTTACCCACTGTGGCCAGAAAGGTCATAAAACGGGACAAAACTCACTTAGCTAATATCTCACGTAACAACAGAAACTTTGGGCTCCATTGTGGTCGTAGGTCAAGGACTACCTGAATTGTGAAAGGGTATAGTAACAGAAAACAACCAGTTATGTCTACTGGCTAAAAGCACTGGGCTGGAAAACAGGAGACCATGAGTTCTAATTCTGATAGCTGAGTAACTTTGGGCCAGCCGCTTTCCCTTAGTTCTAGGAATAATCCAATAGTAAAATATTTGTTGCCAACAAAATTGCATGGACCTAACAATGTAGCACCAGAAATCAAGAGTGACTGGAAGGCACCAAGAAACAAAACAAACACCCCAAAACAGAAACTTAAAACCTGCCAGAGTTTTTCTCTCGGCTCTTCTTACACCAAACAGAGTCAAAGTAGAGTTGAGTTTATTTCTTATGCCTTCTCCTTTTCTCAAGAGCAAGTGTTTTCTTATTTATTTCTTAACTGTTTCTGCGTAAGGTTATTTACAGATTCCTCCACAGCATCCAAGTTTAGTGATTGTCTGTCTGTCTGTCTATCTGTCTAATTTCTATTAGAGAAAAGGATTGCAAGTTTGTGACTTAAAAGAAATAGAACCCTTCAATTTCAGGAATCCCAATCTCTCTCCAAACCTTTACAGGCAGTCCTCATTTAATTATCACAGTTGAGATCGTCAACTTGGTCATTAAGCAAAGCAGTCGCTAAGTGAAACTGCAACTATGCCATAATCGTGCTTCAGCTTCTCTTTGCTTTAAAGACTTCCAAAGGTGATAAATATTGGGCATTAGCTGCAAATTCATCGCTGTTTCAGGCAGTTGCCTAACAAAGACGCCCTTGTATCTCAGTTTCATTAATGTAAATCCAGTAAGTTTGCCCTTAATTATAAGAACACATTGGTGAACCAATGATACTGACTACAGAATTGCAGTTCATTCAAAAGGAGCATGATACTAAATAACTTCAATATACAGTGTTGTTTAAGCTAGTGGTTTGTCTACTTTATAGTTTTTCTAACCCATGTCAAATTCTGGATGTATTACAACAGAATAAAATCCAAAAACAACAATAATAATCTAGCAACTGATGGATGCTGGTAACATTCAATTAGGATTTGAAGGCTTGGGGGATAAAGGCCATTTCTAGTAGCATGTGTCATGTACCCAGCATGTTTTGGAGGTCTGTTCCTGTATTATCCAACTTTCTGCTGATAGCATTAAACCTCCTGAAAATTTACAATTTTTTTTTATTTGTGTAAGTTAACAATGTAGAATGAAGGGAAGATTTAGTATAGCACAGTACTTGTTTAACATAGGAACAAATGAACTTTTATTAGATATAGGTTTTAAAAAGAGTTACAATTATTTCTGCAAACTAACGGTATAATGTACAGGTCCTGAAATTATTCCTAATTCTGTCTCTCCCTACCATCTTCCATCCTGTCCTGCATCCCTTGCATCTCCCAAATATTTTTCCTTCAATTCCCTCCTCCTGCCAGAATATAACGTGTTGCCCTGTATTGCTATCCTCTGATCCACCAATTCTCCACAACATATCATAACACCGTGGTGGCGAACCTATGGCACACGTGCCACAGGTGGCACACACAGCCCTCTCTGTGGGCACGCACGCCCTTGCCCCAGTCCTAGGCCTTCCGCTGGGTTTTATAAAACCTTTTGGCCTCAGGCCTGCACTGCCATGTGCAAAAAAAAAAAAAAAAGGCTCAATCAATCAATTTCAACTTCTCACGGGAAAAACAAGATCTTGCAAAGTTGGAATTGATCGATTGAACTTTTTAGTCCCACCCAGTCTGCCATTACCACCACAACCATGCCCACCCAATGGGCCACACCCACCCAATGAGCCATACCCACCCAGTGGGCCATGCCCACCCGGCACCCGACGATACATAAGTGGGTTTTGGGTTGCAGTTTGGGCACTTGGTCTCTAAAAGGTTCGCCATCACTGTCATAACATGTCATAGAGAACCCATCAGGAGTGGTGGACCACTGCATATTGCAACTCAACAGGGTAACTAGAGTCTGTTCTTCCTCTTAACTGGTGCCTGTTCCTCTGCCCCCAGCACATGAGTCAGTAACAAAAAGAAAAACAGAAAAACAGAATACTTTATATGTCACATTCTTGCCTATGGAGAAGGGATTATATTGGTCAAAGACTGGGGCAAAGCAATCATATTTTGGGGATAAAATTTATAATCTAAGATTGGTGATACGCACTCAAACATTTTTGTCAAAAAATAAATCTACTTCCAGTAGGGGAATTTACTGAAAAGTTTAACTAACAAAGGACAAGCCTTTATTAATCTGGATTCACAGATCCAGCACAGGACCTGCATTAATCAGAAAAAAAAATCTACCCACATAATTGTACTGAGTGAAGTATTGCTGTGGAACTGATGAATAAAGTGCATTGGAAAGGCTGGGGGTAGATAGTTGGACACCAATCTAATCAAAATCACCACTGCAAATCAGCACAGCTTGGAATGTCAGACTGGTCTTTCCCAATATTAATTGAACTGGAATAAGAAAGCATGGATCGAGGGCAGATAAAACCAGTTCTGCATCACTTACTTACAAGAGAATGGATACCATTTTAGCAGCCTACATGCTGCCATAACTAAAGGGAATTTATTAGATAGAACTATAAGTGATTTAGAAGCCTAAACTGGTTGAGTGATCAAGCTCCTTTTTTTTTAAAGTGTTTCTCTGAAACAATTTGAGAATAAAACAACTGAAGCAAACACAGAGGAGAATCTGTGGAAAAAAAGTGCCAATAATGGCAATAGTTGGAAGTTCCTAAATTGCAGAAAAGGGACGATGTACGGTATTTGATGAAAGGAAAGTGAATACCAGAAGGATAAAAAAAGAATGCGATTTAGAAGAAAAGACTTGGCCAGAAAAATGGAGACAATATTTAGTGAGAAATGAGATGCTTTTAGAGGTGGTGGAGAAAGCAGCATGAGATAAAAGTTTAGCAATTTTAAAGAGCCACATCGAAACCTCTATAACAATATAAATCTCTGATACCATTGTTAAAATAATAACCCCCAAAATAGAAAGCTACACCATCAGCAGAGTTTACCTAACTTCCTAGCCCAAAGGCCAGGGGGAATAGCCAAATCTTTATAGTCTTACACAGGCTAATAGAGTCTGGGCCATTGTAAATCTGAGGAGATGCTATTCCAGAAGGCAGGCATTGTTGACAGAGAAGGCACAACTTTGGGATCCAAAAAGATGACATTGAAGGAACTTGGATTATGCCCTTCCTGTAAAATTTGATAGAATAAGCTAAAACAATGGAGACATGAAGTTCCACCAAAAAAAAAGCACCTTGATCCTATGCCACGTTGCGCTTTATAGGTGGTAACTGGCACCTTAAATGGGATCCGGAGGCCTAGTGGGAGCCAGTGCAGCTCATGGACAACTGGTACTATGTAAGCATATTGAGAGATGCAAAAAATGGATTATGCCATTATGTTCTGGACCAGTTGCAGTTTTTGAATGCTGTTTCAGGGCGCACTCATACACAGCACATTTCTTTTTTCTCCTGTTCAATCATGTTCAATTCTCAGACACTGCCTGGATAAGTCCTTGCAGCTTTCTTGGCAAGGTTTTTCAGAACTAGTTTGCCATTTCCTCCTTCCTAATGGGAGCTGGCTCTATGGACAGGACCTCCAGGTTGAATAAATGGGCACAATTGGTGCATAAGACAAACCTATACAAAGGCCTCCAAAGCCATGGTTGCGACCTGCTCTTGAAGCAGGAGCCTTGAGTCCAGAAGGTCCTTCAAAGCTCTGCTGGGGCAAGTGCCCCTCATACAGTGTTAAAGATGGAAAAGCTCCAGAGTTGAGGGGCTTTAAAACTCAAGACCGCTCAGAATTATCCAGATCCTTATGGCCTCCAAGCATGCAGAAAGACCGTTGGCATTCAACCATGTACAGCTGAGTATCATCAGCAACTGATGTTACCACATCCCATGTTGATAGATAACTCCCGCTGTGGCTTCAGATAGATGCTAAATAGAAGAGAGGTGAGAGTAGAAGCCTGAGGCATCCCATATAGCAGACACCTTCAGCACAAACTCTTTCCTTACCTCCAACAGCAATTGGGCCTGGAGAAAGCAGGAGAACTGTAAAACTGTGCCTCTCACTCCTAATCCCATGAGCCAGTCCAGAAGGTTACCATGAGAAATGAAGGAGGGCCAAGAGAGATGCACTACCTCTGTCCCACCAGAGATCATCAGTAAGTTTGATCAGTGAAGTCTCAGTACTACAAGCAGGCATGACTTCTAATTGAGAGGGATCCAGATAATCTGAGCTAACAATAAAGTAATCTTCCCGATCATAAAGATTTCTTTAAGGTATGCAACCATATTAGCATATATTATAAATCTACAACATTCTTTGTAATTTCAGTTACACTTAAAAAGTAAGGAGTTGAGGTAGTATCTACATGGAAGTCTCCAGGAAGTTTCCTTGGCAACAGTTTGGATTGTGGTTTTATCATTTGTGTTCTTCCAGTATATTTTTGTTTGTTGTTTTTTTTTAAAAAAACTTCCATGTTTATCCTAAAGTTCAGGGACTTCCTTTTTCTGTTAAAATCTGTTGGGAAGGAGAATGGAAAACCCAAGATCAGGAGATAGTTCACTAACAATACAGTAATGCCAAATAGAAAGTGTTGGCACAACAAACTTGACTTGTAGCTTGCATTGATCTTTTCATAATTTCTAATTGGCATCTGGAAAATTGTAATACTTATCATTTCAGCTGTTCTGGATGGAAATAGTTCAACAATAAAATCAGAAAAATATGGGAAAAATCTCTGAATGTATGCAGTTCCTTTAGAACACCTCATACATAAACTTCAGAAAATTAATCACATAGCTGTCTGGAAATAATATCTCTTAGCAACAAGTTTCTGAATTACATTCATATCCAGAATATGTTTACATATTGAACCTGAATACAGAAAGTTGCTCAAGCAAGTACAAAATGGGTTATATTAAATCTGCCCTGAAATTTAGCTGAAAGGCCATGTATAATACTTAAAATAAATCATGTTAAAATTGCTGCAACAAATGTCAGTGTCACATTTTTGTTGCCTGCAGTAACTATGTAAAACGTGGAACTGAATGTAGGTATAAAGCCAATTTTTCCAAATACATATATGTATATGTTTAAACGTTTGTAGAAATGCCTATTTTATTCTATGCTTTATCAGAAGCAGGAGGGTGGAGGGGAAAAAATACAATAATGTATTGGAACCTTCAAACCTTCGAACTCATCTCAAGCTGAGGCTTGTGTTGTGTGGCATGGTCTTGGAGAAACAGATGCTCATAAGAAGGCCACTTCAGGCCTCTGAAGTTATAAAACCCAGAAGTGTGAAGAAAGAATAATTATTGAAGCCCAGACTTGCAACTGCAGCCTTCCAATGTCAAAATGTAGAGGATGTTGATTGAAAATCCTTGTGTTTCCTCAAGAACATCTCCTGGAAACATATCACTGGGATAGGAAGCCAGATTGACCAGCCAAGGTAGTATATGACTGATCTGCTGGGACATGCAAAAGGGCTGAGGGAATCAAGTGTTTACACCATACCTGTTCTGAACTATTATCTGATCCATACATCCTCTACCAATGCAGACCTTCAACGTGGATACAAGGTGTAACACTGCATCTGGGTAAGGAAAAAAGAGCACTCTTGGGAAGACAGCTGAGCTTCCTTTTTATGCAGAGCAGGGAAGCCCCTCCATGTGTATTCTCTTGAGAGGGAGGGTAAGACCATCTGGACCACTGAGAGCAACTTACACACAATTACTTAATTACAATTTTGAGTGAAATTGTCCATCATAAAAGATGCCTGAAGAATGTTGACTTTAACTGCCTGCCTGAAGGAGCTGTAATATACCGTTGTTATCATTTGACTTAATTTTATTTCTCTTATCAGAAGCGTATAGTTACCTTTTGAGAAGTATTTGGGATTTTGTCTGAGCCGTATTGCTTAAAACACACACTCCCTCACACGCGCACACACACACACAACAATTCTCTTTGTGGTGAAAGCATCATGGTGATTTATCCTCATTATTGTGTAAATAGGTTTCGGCAGTTCTCAGTAAATAAAACAAAGAATGACAGGAGGAAAAGGGGGAATTTGCTTTCCTACCAATTAGAGTAGCCTTAGGCAGTACTTTTAAGAGGAGATAAATCCTGCAAATCACTAAAATGGCCCTGTCACATGCCCCAAATATTAAAATCACACAGCGGCACACTTCATACAGTTTGCTTTGGTTTAATGAGTTGGGGTGGGCTTTGTCATGAGGGTTGCTTCTCACAGTTGGGGATTCTTGACTGACAGGGGAGATCATGCCCAACTGCAGCTTTCGAACCAGTAGGACCAGATGGAAAATCACAATTCACATTTAATATGCAGGTTTTCAGAGAATGAAAATTCCCAAATTGTCTTTCCAGTGCCTCTCTCTTAATTTTTTTAAATAATAAATGCAAAATATGCCAAGTATTAGCCAAGAATGTTTTTCTATTCTTTGAGTTTGTTTGAATATCTCTCTCTCTCTCTCTCTCTCTCTCTCTCTCTCTCTCTCTCTCTCTCTCTCTCTCTGTGTGTGTGTGTGTGTGTGTGTGTATCTCTTTCATCTATCTATCTATCTATCTATCTATCTATCTATCTATCTATCTATCTATCTATCTATCTATCCATCTTTATCTAGTTATCTATCTAGTTATATCTATCATCTATCTAAAGGTAAAGGTAAAGGTAAAGGTTCCCCCACACATGTGTGCTAGTCGTTTCCGATTCTAGGGGCCGGTGCTCATCTCCGTTTCAAAGCCGAAGAGCCAGCGCTTGTCCGAGGACGTCTCTGTGGTCATGTGGCCAGCATGACTAGACACCAAAGGCATACGGAACGCTGTTACCTTCCCACCGTAGTGGTCCCTATTTTTCTACTTGCATTTTTATGTGCTTTCGAACTGCTAGGTTGGCAGAAGCTGGGACAAGTAACAGGCGCTCACTCTGTTATGCGGCACTTGGGATTCGACCCGCCAAACTGCCGATCTTCTGATCGACAAGCTCAGCATCCTAACCCACTGAGCCACCACGTCCCTTATCATCAATCTAGTTATCATCTATTAGTTATCTATCATCCACCTAGTTATCTATCTACTTATCTATCTAGTTATCTATCCAGTTCTTTCCTTCTCTCCTTTTCTTTCTTTCTTTCTTTCTTTCTTTCTTTCTTTCTTTCTTTCTTTCTTTCTTTCTTTCTTTCTTTCTTTCTTTCTTTTCCATTTCTCAGCCTGCCTAGACAAATCCCTGCAGTTTTCTTGGCAGGGTTCTGAAAATATTTGCCATATACACATATGCACACACAAACACACATTCATGCAGGCATGCAAACACATAGACATGAGATCTCCCATTACTTCCTGAACCTTGGCAACTTTAAGAAGTGAAATTCAATTCCCAGAATTCTGGGAGTTGAAGTCTACACAGCTCAACTACAGCAAGATTGACAAACACTGTTCTATTCTCTGACATTTTTAAACACAATTTATGGACTATATGCCCAATTTATAGCAAAAATCAAGATCATTAATTAAGCACACATTCTGTTTTTTTTCAAATCTGTTTATGCTTTTAGTTTAATACAAATCAAATTATGCACTTTTGAAAAATTTGTCAAACATATCTGCCTTTAATTAGTGGGGAATAATAGCATGTGAGAGTAACCCCTTCAACAGTCTATCTAGGTAGAACACTGTATAGCACAGGTGTCAAACTCGCTGTGTCACGTGACATGTCGTGACTTTTTTTGCATTGCCAGAGCTGGGGTGGGCATGGCCTCCATATGATGCAACCGGCCCACGGGCCGGCAGTTTGACATCCCTGCTGTACAGTAAAGAGAACTTATATTGAGGTTATAATGCAGGGGTGGGAAACTATGGCCCCTTTATGACCTGTGGACTTCAACTCCCAGAATTCCTGAGCCAACATGGTTATGAGTCAGTTCCCCACCCCATGAGCACCTAGAACAGGCAACCTTATAACAAAAGCTTTAGTAAACACATTCTATTTGCAGTCACTACCTTTTCTGCCCTTTCATGCACTCAGGTTTTACACGGTGACATTTATACTTAGCATGGTAAGCAATGATTGTTACCTTGTTACAGGGCATCCTGTCTCTCTTCCACCACCACCCTCCACCTCCTTTTACTGCAATGCTTTATGAGAGTGAAATGTATGACAGGAATCCCAGTAACCTGAGCCCCTGGGTCAGTAATGTATTAAAACAAAACAAGACACACATGGCTTCAGCACAGCAAGAAATCATGCAAGAATGGGAGATATCAGACAGGCTAAGATGAAGAAGGCCTACCTAACAGCTGCAATTATAGCCCAAATTGTACGAGTCCATCCATTTATTGCATAGGGGCTTGACAAATTGCCATTAATGCCACACTGAAACAACCCAGTGAAGCCATTTAGGTTAGGACGACAACTTTGAACTCTTGGTAGCAGTCCCCATTGAAATGAATGAGGCTTATTACGAAATACAACAATTTGGGACAATGGTACACCATACATTTGTAAAGATAATTAGTGCTGCAGTCCTATACACACTGAAGTGGGAATAGGTTGTCTTGCATTTCAGCTGGATTTGCTTTTGAAAAGACGTGTAATATTTTGAGTAGGTATGCATAGTACTAAGTCGTTAATCACCACTATTAATACTTCTAACAAAGAATATTATCCAGTGGCAAATTATTTTATTTTTATTATGTTTCTATAATTATTTAGGGGACGCGGTGGCTCAGTGGGTTAGGACGCTGAGCTTGTCGATCAGAAGGTCGGCAGTTTGGCGGGTCGAATCCCGAGTGCCGCGTAACAGAGTGAGCGCCTGTTACTCGTCCCAGCTTCTGCCAACCTAGCAGTTCGAAAGCACGTAAAAATGCAAGTAGAAAAATAAGGACCACTACGGTGGGAAGGTAACAGCGTTCCGTGCGCCTTTGGCGTCTAGTCATGCCGGCCACATGACCACGGAGACGTCCTCGGACAAGCGCTGGCTCTTCGGCTTTGAAACGGAGATGACTAGAGTCGGAAACGACTAGCACGCATGTGCGGGGGAACCTTTACCTTTACCTTTATAATTATTTGGTATTGCTTTCACATCATTTCTCTTTGATGCTACATTCCCCCTTGCCCCTCCTTATTTTACTGTGGTGTAATGCATGCCTTATCTCAAGGTGGGGAACTCTGACCCTTTTATGATTTGCGTACTTCAACATCCTGGTTCAGGAATTCTGGGAGTTGAAGTCCATAAGTCATAAAGGGGCCAGAGTCCCCCACCTCTTCCTTATCTTGTAGAATTTTTCCCCTTTTCTTTTAGCTCTCTAATATCAAAGCTAAACAATTCATAACACATCAAAACCCTCAAGTTCTATTATATCACTCCTCCCTCTAGCTTGTTATTAAATACTATGCCTAATATCCGGTCATCTTCAATCATTTTGGATAGCGTGTGTAAATATATGCTATTCCATGAGGCAGATCAAGACAGTTGATGACTGGAAATATTGTTTTCTATATGGTTATAAAGATACAAAATTAATTTAGGCTGAGATCCTCTGCAGACTTTCCTGACAGTCTCATTAAATTCAGTGAAACTTATTACAGAATTGACATATAGTAGAGTATGTTGTACAGTGATATTTATTGATCTTTAAATGCTACTTCAAAATCTGCCATCTCCATCTCAAACCTGATGCTAGAATCAGCTCTAGATATTGTGACATAGTATTTCATCTCCTGCCACTTTCATGTAAATAGGTATTAATGTTTTTCGGCTCTCTTCAGTCTCCTTCCTTGATTCCTTGGCTCTAAGGTGAGCCCTGGCTTGGGTCAATAAACAAGGATATGAACAAGAAATCCAAAAAAAAAAATTCTGGACAAATTCTGGACAGAACCACAGCTCTCTTTTTTTATTTCATGGCAATGACATAAATGAGTTCCTGTTGTCGTGGTTCTGACTAATGAGACAGATCAAAGAACTTTATTATTGTTATCAGATCAGGATGAAATCTGCAGGAAAATTATGAAATTAAAAATGAAGAAAGATGTAGGAGATGACCAGGCTGACCCCTGAGGGAAGGGGTCAAATGCATCATAAGTTATGAGTCCCTGTGCGCCTGCAAGGGATCTAAGAGATCTGCAAGAGAGCTTAAGCTTGCAATAAAGTTTTCTGTTCATTTGAACCGCCTGAATCTCCTGATTTCCCCGGCACTTGAAAAAGAATTCCAAATTCCATAGAATTCAACACATGGGCCTGAATCCTACAAAGTTAAATTCTATTCAAAAGTGCTCAAGCCAGAATATTATTCAGTGGTAAAAAAAATGGCAATTTTCATAGAAAGTATGCTGCTTTAAATGATGATGCTGTATTTAGACTGTTTAAAGACAGAATGTAAAACAGTTCCAACAGACCCTGTCGAAAATCTATGTCCACTTTCAGGCAAATGCAAAGGGAAATGTAGAAGCAAGCAATAATGATCTCATTGTCAGGGTTCAAGAGAGAAGGTATAAGCTTGATTTATCTTTTTTAAAAAAAAATAAAATAAAATAAAATTTAGCCCTTAAAGCTAGGGAGGTAACCAAGAAATAATACAACACCCTGGATGGTTGATAAGAAACAATGAAGGCAGACAATGGTTAAGTGAATGATTTTTTCTTTAAAACTTTAATTTGGTTAACTTCAACCCTACCTTTCTATCCATAATCAAGACCATTATAAATGCAAAATTGTAAAACATAAATTAAAGAAGGAAAAATTAAAATCAATAGCAATAAAATCAAAATCAGTGCAATCACTGTAAGAAAGGCAGCACAGCATAACATTAACAAGTTGGACAAATACAGTCTACCCTCAGCCATGGATTTGGGACCGGTCAACCTCTCATAGGTTAATCTACCTCACAGGATTGTTGTTGTGGGGAAAAATTGGAGGAAGAATGCTATATATACTTCCCTGAGCTCCTGAAGGACATGCAGGATACAAAACAAACGAACAAACAAACAAATAATAAACTTGCTGAGAGGCATGGATTTTCAAGATTTTCTAAATCTCCACTGGAAGCTTAGCGCTGCTTGCATATTTATCCATGTACACATCAAGCAATCCTCCTATCTTCCACTGATAGCAGTATAACTGTCACATCTTGCATCAACTGAAATTTACAAACACTTTTCAAGGAGAGCCCCATGTGTAGCAATCAAGACAGGGAATAATCATGGTACAAATAACTTCCGAGGTTAGTAAAAGGAGGACCCAGATTGTTGTGAACAACATGCTGACTCTGTGAGCTGCTTAGAGAGAGCTGTAAAGCACTGTGAAGCAGTATATAAGTCTAAGTGCCATTGCTATTAGGAAGCCCAACTGGTAAAGAAGGATTGCACTTGAAGCATTAGCTATAACTGCCAAATATGCTTCTGGCCAGAACCATCACCTGTAAGTTCAGTTGAAATACTGCAAACCTACCGTTTCTCAAGAATGTAATCTCAACCAAAGGTGATCTTCACCTCAAGTTCATCTTTCTTCTGACCGTCTCCGTCTTTTCCAGATTTCATCCCAAGTTGCTGCCCTTCAACTAGCCCACTATCAAATTGAAGCTCCTCTTTCTTCTTACTATTTCCACCTTTTCTAGATTTAATTTCAACTTCTTGTCCTTCATTGTCAAATTTAAGCAATGGGGCAATGGGCAAAGAGGGGAAGAAATGCTGTCTAGGAGATAATCAGACAAAAGAGGGAGGAGCTCGCAGTTGCTTAGCGTTCAGAGAAAGAAACTTAGGTAGAATCTACCTAATGGATCAAATAGTAAAAGGGGAGGCGATAGGCTTGTGCCTTTAGAGTTGTATGATTTATTGTCGATCAGAAGGTCGGCAGTTTGGCGGGTCGAATCCCGAGTGCTGCATAACAGAGTGAGCGCCTGTTACTCGTCCCAGCTTCTGCCAACCTAGCAGTTCGAAAGCACGTAAAAATGCAAGTAGAAAAATAGGGACCACTACGGTGGGAAGGTAACAGCGTTCCATGCGCCTTTGGTGTCTAGTCATGCTGGCCACATGACCACGGAGATGTCCTCGGACAAGCGCTGGCTCTTCGGCTTTGAAACGGAGATGAGCACCGGCCCCTAGAGTCGGAAACGACTAGCACGCATGTGCGGGGGAACCTTTACCTTTACCTTTACAATAAAGCAGAATTAGTTCATCTTGTCGTGTTTCTTGTCTGGTTTACCTGAACTGGGAGGGCTGACACAACATTCAAACATGCTGATTTCTTCTCTAGAATTAGATAGTAAGGACTGATATTACTCATTGTCCTCAGCATTTTGATGGCACTCCATTTCAAAGCTTTGAATGATTTTTATCCAGGGGTTTAAATAGTAGAGAAGGGAAGATGGAGTCCAATGGGATATCACAGGTCAACACCTGTCTGTCAACCATTTGTCCCTGAACACTACTTTCTTGACTGTAATAAACCAGAACCATTGAAAACCTATGGCTACAAGACTTAACCCTTCCAAAAAAAGCCTAGAAGATTCCATAGTAGATGTTATTGAAAGCTAAAGAGAGATCCAGTAGAACTAGAAGGATCTCACTTCCCATTTTTCATTTGTACTAATTCTCTCCACCATTTCCCTAAGATACAACTGGACAAAAGATTTTCGGTGTAGAGGTTATTTTGTAGGCTTTTTATTTTAATGAGAGCAGACACTAGTTTGGGGTTTTTAATTTGATGGTAGGAGAGTGAATGTGTATGTCACAATTCTTTAATTAATAAAGGAGAATATTTGTAGCTCAGGGTTGAAATGAGGCATCCTTGATGCTCTTTGAGTTGCAAGAAAACAATCAAGCTCAGGCAGCACCAAGGACCCCATCAATTCTTTAACTATCTATCAGAGATGAAATCAGATTTTGAACTGCCAAACCAGAAAATTAAAACTGAACTAATTTGAATTATTTGAGGGACCATGTCTGACCAATTATATCTACCTATCATATTAAGGAGCTTTGTTTGGTAGGATCTAAGAAAAGAGCCTTTTCTGCTGTGATACCTGTCCTTTAAAATATGATTCCTCCCAAGGTAAGACCCCAATTTTGTTGGCCTTCCAGAAGGCCCTGAAAACTTCATTACAGTTCTAGGATGTGCACATGAGCTATGTAACAATTGCAGAACTATGGATATATAAGTGCAGAAGAAGAGTGCATAAAACATAAAGCCCCATTACTGGACTTTACTATTAGCTGATTAATCATCTCAGCTTTTTGCTTGTACTTGTTTATTTTGTGGATGTGTTTTTAAAATTTATTATTTTTTAAAATATTTTTAATTCTTTCATAATTTTAGAACCCTTAGCTGCCCAAAGTCACTTGGTTGTGCTGGACAGTTACAGAAATTGAATTAATTCATTAATTAACCCAAATCTTAAGATAAAGGAAAAAGGCAGTTCCGTCTGTTTCTTATGATCAAGAATATTTCTCCTTCTGTTCAGAAGGCAGCCTTATTTGTGAAATGTTAAGAAAGTTAACAATCCAGAAAAAAGCAGAGGTAATAATTGTTGCAAAGAAAGTATTCCAATGTATTATTTACAATTATTATATTATCTGCCTCAGATTTCCTTTTGTTTTTAGGATATCATTAGACAAAAAAAACCACCCAATACTTGTAAAGACAAATCTTCAAATGGGGTAAATAAAAGGCATAAATTTCTTACTTATACTAAAACACATAGTCTTTTACTGTACAATGTTTTTTTTAAATGTTCACAATTATTCTATTATATAAAAGCTAGTTCTTTAATTTATTTGGAGGAAGTGTACATTCTGATAATTCTACAATTACTTTTCTCTCCCAATAGCCTCTAATATATGTGTGTGTGTGTGTGTGTGTGTGTGTGTGTGTGTGTGTGTGTGTATATTGGGGACAAACAGGCTTCGTCTCAATCCTGCCAAGACTGAGTGGCTGTGCATACCGGCATCTCGGACTAACCAGTCCATTCCATCTTTAATGAAGGGGGGTGAGGTGTTACCCCCCCCCATCGATAGGGCTCGCAACGTGGGTGTCCTCCTGGATTCGCGGCTCAGTTTTGAAGAACATATAGGAGCCGTGACCAGGGGGGCTTTTGCCCAGGTTCGCCTGGTACGCCAGTTGCGGCCCTACCTGGACCGAGATGCCCTGCGCACAGTCACTCATGCGCTCGTGACCTCCCGATTGGACTACTGCAACGCTCTCTACATGGGGCTGCCCTTGAGGACCACTCGGAGGCTTCAGCTGGTGCAGAATGCAGCCACGTGGGTTGTGATGGGGGTTTCCCGATACTCCCATGTAACACCTCTACTCCGCGAGCAGCATTGGCTTCCGGTTGCCCTCTGGGTGAGATTCAAGGTGCTGGTGATGACCTATAAAGCCCTAAATGGCTTGGGTCTGGGATATTTGAGGGAATACCTGCTGCCGGCATCAAGCTCCCTTCATCCTGTGTGCTTCCACAGGGAGGGTCTTCTCAGGATACCGCCGGTAAAAGATTGCTGGCGGACAATACCCAGGGGGAGGGCCTTCTCTGTGGGTGCGCCGGCCCTTTGGAACCAGCTGCCTGTAGAACTTAGGACTGCCCCTGACCTTCGCTCATTCCGCCAGGACCTGAAGACCTGGCTCTTTGAGCTTTCTGGCCTGGACTGAGAGTATTAACTGGGGTTTTAACTGTATTTTAATTGTAATTGGGTTTTTAGTTCAAGGTTAGTGTAATCATTTTAATTGTTTTTAATTTTTGTAATTTGTTGTATTGTTTTTAAAAAACCTTGTGAACCGCCCTGAGTCCTACGGGAGAAGGGCGGTATATAAGTCTAAATTAAATTAAATTAAATTAAATTAAATTAAATTAAATTAAATTAAATTAAATTAAATTAAATATACACACACACACACACATATACACCGACACATATATACACACATATACATACACACACACACACACACACACACACACACACACACACACACACATATATATATATATATATATATATATATATATATATATACTTTCTTTACTTTCTCTATCATTCGTTGTTGGAAAAAACATTGTAATCTTTTATAAACTTAATTTCAACATACATCTAATAGAAAACATAAACTGTAACTTCTCAATATATTAACCTGGGCCTTTTAAAAATCCTATCATCGTTTTCAGAATTTCAGATATTTACAACATAATTTACATATTGGTGTGAATGTATATTTAAAATATTTTGGATTGAATTGTTCTTACTGGAATAGACAGTAACTGGGAAAAGAGTGGAAAATAAAAACAGCTTTAGTCAGAATCTGAGCAATTTGGTGCCAAATACAAGTAGCATTTCCCCAGATTATAATTTACACTGTATTAACTGTCAACAGTACTTTTGAGAAATATAGATAACAATTCAAATGCAATCGATAGGTAGTGACAGTTGATTTTAAAGCTTAATGCAAGACAAGGAAGAAATGACTGGTGTATCAGGCCTGGAAGAATAAATTTATTTTGTATTTGATTTTTGTGTTAAATTTATTACTGCCAAGAACAGCTCTCTTTCAATAATATGAAGAACAAGATTCTGAAATTGCAACGTTTGCCTCTACAGTTTTCACTGCATATCCAATATAAACTGATGTCCCTTTTCAGTACTATAAATAGATCAAGTTAAGTTATTCTGTATTATTTTTTAAAAGAATAGTGTAGCTTCTCAAAATTAAAAAATGAAAGCCTTCAATGCAATTTAACACAATTTAAAGACTGCTAGGATTAATTCTATGCGTTCATTTTCTGAAAGTCAGGAATGGTACAGAATATTTATTTTGTGAAACATCGTATAGATTTTTTTATGTCTATATAATTTCTGAGCCATCCAATCACCAAGACAAAATAAAGCAGAGATTCAGACATATGATTGAGGGTTGGTATAGCTTTGTCATAGTCAATAGCATCCTTTTTTCAATTCTGTCAAAATGTCTAGAGTATATAATGTTAGATTTTGACGTTGCTTCTGTACAATGCCACAGAAAGTTACTTGACGAATATAAGAGACAAAATTTCCCTTCTAGCCCAACTCTATTACCGTTCTTATTCTATCAGTGAAGCTGAAGATGCTTCTCAGCAGAACTGTACATTCAAAAATCTACCAGTATGGTCAAAATGAAATGATGAAGCTTGCCACTGTTCAAACTTATCTATTCTTCTCACTTATGACATGATTGATTTTCCTTCAGAACGCTCAAATATGGGGTTGTCTCTCTTCTTTTTTTCACTGTGGTAACAGCTAATGTATACAGCCTTGGCATGTCTGGGAATGGTAAGAAGTTGACATGTAGAAGAACAAGTGAAATGAATACGGATGAAATTTGAAAGTGCAATTTTCCATCTGCCAATCACATTTTATGGCACAAGTTAAGCACCAATCAGGAAAATCCTTTATGAGATCATACTCACGTAGGGTTTTCTATCTGATAGGCCAGCCACCCTCATTAATCAAGCTTTTAGATTTTGATTCAGGTCTTTATCAGATGCCCTGTTTTTCCCATTGCAGTGGAAAATTGTGTTGCATTTTCTCAACATGTTATTGAGAATTTATATTCTGAATTAAAATATATAGCCTCCTTTTAAATAGAATTTGATTAGGTGACTACAAAATCTATTTCCCTTGTTATGGTACATAGCAGATCATTTCCCAGAGCCTGGCTCCGAAGAAATTCTAGCATTAATAATGTATGGTCACCAAAACCTGTCCTGGCCATAGCTTCAAGATGCCTCGAAATACAGCCAATTAAGGTTTATTTAATTATTAAGGTTGAATAAATAACAGCGAAACATGTTAAAAATCTTTCAGTTTCAGTCAATCATAATAAAAAATTAATGAGACTGGATAGAGAGCCATAAAAACTGATAGACTGCAATCGTGAATTATAAATTGGTATTGATTTTTTCCTTTGCAATAACACTCTCAGGTAATCGTATGTTGCCACATGTAAAGTGCACTTTCCTGGTTCAGACTAATATTAACTATCAAATATATATGAGATGGAGGCATTTATGACACTTCAGATTTCACAAACAAAAAGCAAAAATACAATTTGTGGAATAATAGCAGCATAGAACACAGAATCCTAGGGTGTTTATGGGAGCAGGAAGGGATCCCACTGTGCCATGAATTCATAAGGCACAGTTACCTTCTCCTTCTCCTGCCATTTCTTCTCTGATATGTTGCCTTGTTAGTATCACTGAGAAAAACATAAATATTTTTTATTATTTGTGAGGCTCATCCTGTCTTGCTTAATAGACAGGCCACATGGAGTTAAAGTCATATTATATGGCCTGGTGCAGAAGTGATCATTCAGAAAACCAAAGCACATATTTTATCCTGCCTAGCTTTATTAATTCTAAGCCCCAAAGAAATAGTGAAGGGATTTTCCAGTGTTCTTTTTATCGAAGTAACATGGAAACAAATAAGACATTTCCCTAAGCTAGCTCAGATAAAGTGGACAATTACTATTGGCATTCTACATGTAAATATTTAACACTTCACAGCTAGTTTGCACCTAAATGTCCATTAGATGTTAGTACAAGCCTAGACGCTATTTCCCCATAGAGCTACACTGGCCTTCCTCTCCAATGTTTATTGGATTAGGGCTAACACACATCTTGCTTTAAGTAGCATTGAAAAGAAACTTGGCATAAGCAGGAGAACATCTCATTTGACAAAACATTTTACCTGACATAAACCAAAAAAAAAGAAAATCCTCACACATAAAAGGAGAATTCAGATACAGAATTCTTCTTGATCTGGATCACCAATATACTTTTACCAGTTCATTAGCTGCAATGATCAAATTTACACACTGAGGAAATGGGGCTACACTGAATATTGTAAAATATTACCATTTTAATATGGCTTCTTTCACATGTCTCCAAAAACAGGGGTCTTTAAACTGTAAAGGCTCATTTAAATTACATTAATGATATATGTAGTCTGAATTTGTTTTCCCTTTTATGAACAACGCTGACGGTTAGCGTATGCATGTCAACTACATATATTTTATTGATTTCCCACATTAGTTGTTTCATATACTAGAACAATTGTGCAATTCTTCAGAATAAATGGGTGGAAACTGTAGCACGACGTAAATAAATAACACTAGTATACGACTTTTTATGCTTTCGTGATATATTGTAATTAATAGGACATTATCAGTTGCTTTGTCCATTGTCAGAAAACTACTGTTAAGTGGATATAATTTACACAGGTCTTCTGATTACATTCAGAGGAAGTTTCTCTAAAGTAAAAAATGCAAAGAATAACATTATTATTGACTTCCAGCCAAAATCTAGTCAGTCAAAATTCTCCACAGACAGAAGAAACATCCTGATGAGCTTTGTCAATGGAAATACACCCCAAATCTCTTCCCTACAACTGAGTTTGGCTTAGAAGGAGGTTATGAATTATTTTCATGGTGATAACCAAGTAACATAGCCTTCATAGAAAAATGCAGGGAGCTTATGCATAGAATACAAATGATTTATTTTTAGAATATAAAACATGTGTTTTTTTTCTCTTTTATCTCAAATAAATATTTGTTGAAAACCCATCCTGTGCATATCTAAAATTAAAAGTTAGGACCTAGCTATTTTTTTATTACTGCAAGTTTCAGACTAACCAGCAAGTTACTAAAGAAAATTTATAATAGTTTCATGCTGACAAAATTTTATTTAATATAAATATAGTACATTTACCTGAAAGAAAGATTCACATCTTCTATATATCTTTAAAATCACATAACATAGTAATGGAGGCAGATTACTTTGTTTTATCTAATCAAGGAATAGGAATATCTTAAAATAATGGTTATCTTTATTTTGAGTGAATGTAATATATATGAAATTATGAAATAGTTTTGTAGTCCCTTCTTTCTTCCTAGAAATATTCAGAAGTTCGCACAGGCCTCACAAATTAAAGATTTGTGAGCATATATCTGTACAACCAGAGGCTTCTTCCTACTGATACCGCTAAAATCTGCCATTTTATTTTAATACTGTAATTACAGCTTTTTTATTATATACACAGCACGTGTTTTGATGTATGTGCACACTAACACAAGGATACTGCAGTTTCAGATAAAACATCTCTATTAATTTTTATTCCCTGGTATGAAAAAAAAAATCCTTGCATAAGTGAAAAACATAAGCCCTGTCTGATCACAGTGACTCAATGGGAAATCTAAAGTGAAGTCAGAATTCTGTCCTACATCGTATTCTCTCTTTTTTATATGGCTATATAACCTGGCTGATAATTATATGAGTAACCAAATGTCACTTGAGAGTATACCAATATTAACAACATTTAATTTCCCCCCATAATATTTCCTGTTTCAGCAACAACATCACTTTTGTTTATCCTGAGCTCATTTACACAGAGACCAGGTGGAATCTGAACTGATACATTCCTCATGGATCAGCCATGATGTGAATGTCTTACCAAACCTGAAGCATCTCTCTGAGATTACAATAGCTTTCCTTTGCAGCTATCCACATGGTGCTGTCCGGCTAAATTATGTGCTAGGGAGGACTTACGAGTACAATAATATTACCAGCC
>NC_139518.1:65438053-65455553 GCF_947247035.1 Vipera ursinii
GGATCTATTTGTGCTTTTTTGTTTTAATTTAACACTTACTCTCACTGGCTCCCCTCCTTTCTTTATTTTTGTCATATGCACAGCAGGAATACTTCAACCACTTCATGGTAGTCAGTGCCTTACACATTAAATTACATCATGCCGTTAAACCTGTTCCATATTAAGCCCTGGACTTCACTGACACCACTACACAACCGCTCAGTCAGCCCAAATCGTTTCAGTGAATGGTGGGCCTATTTTTTTTTAAGCAAAACTTGGTGAATGATACAGTGGTTCCATAGGTTGAAATGGAGCTATGTGGGCACACAATTGTTTTTAGCTCAGATGGTTTACCATGTAAATTATTTGGACATGGTCCATCAGTAGTTATGAACAGAAAGTTTTATTTCCTAGAAAGATATTCATTTTAATGCAACTCTCCATTTTTATTTTGTTTGCCAGAGTTTCTTGAACTGATGGGTGGCCATATCAATTGGATTAGTAAATTTCATTTCATTTCATTTTCATTTATTGGATTTCTATACCGCCCTCTCCCTAAATTAGTAAATTAGGAGCCTTGGTGGAGCAGAGGGCTAATGCCTCCTTAAGTAACACCAGCTGCCTGCAATTAGTGCAGGTTCGCATCCCACCAGGCTCAAGGTTGACTCAGCCTTCCATCCTTCCCAGGTAGGTAAAATGAGGACCCAGATTGTTGGGGGCAATTAAGCTGACTTTGTAATAATGCCGCTTGGGTGTGTGTGTGAATGCCCTAATAAGCAGGCATATTCATAGAATGAAGGCTACTGCTAAGCTTGTAAGCCGCCCTGAGTCTTCGGAGAAGGGCGGGATATAAATGGAATAAAAATATAAATAAATAAATAAATAAATAAATAAATAACATGCATAGTAGCACACAAAAAGGCTTGAATGAACTCATTCAAGATAACAAAAACAATTAGAGCTAGCTAGGAAAGTAGTATTTCCCATAATTCTTTCTTTAGGATCTAATAATCTGCAGTAAGAGCTAGATTCAGGAAAAAAATATCAGATTTGCATTGCATAGAAATAGCATATTGCCAGAGTTTTAACATTTTAAATGAATTAAACTTAAGCCTTGGACCACATGCTCTACAAATTTTAATCCCAGTACTTCTATTATGTTAAACAATAAATCACTTTTCTGTTTGCATTAAAAACAGAATAAATATGTTCCAATCAGGTAGTTCAATAACTACATTGACATCAGCTAGTGGCAAAAAATGTTTTTCAAGTAAACCATCAGTATCCTTCATGACGTTTTTCTTTAATATTTTGACTTGTCTACAGTGTTTGTTACGTTTATGTTTCAAGCAGATTTACCAGCCATTTATTTATATATTGAAAAGTTTGCCAGTTAGTTTTAAAGGAAAAATGAATAAAAAATGAAACAAAACATCCTGCAGCATTTTCACTGAAACTTTTCTGGAAAAGTAAACTATTATTGATTGTTATGAGTCACACATAGTTGTTGAGAGTCTGGAGGCATACAAGATTAATAAATTATTATTGTTATTCATATTATTGGGTACATTTTGAAGAAATGTATGTAAACTCTCGTATGCAGCTTAGGAAAATTAAGAGAACAAAGTGAATAGATTCTGTGATTCAAACTTCCTAACAGCAATAGCACTTAAACTTATATACCGCTTTACAGTGTTTTACAGCCCTCTCTAAGCTGTTTACAGAGTCAGCCTATTGCCCCCAACAATCTGGGTCCTCATTTTACCAACTTCAGAAGGATGGAAGGCTGAGTCAACCTTGAGCTGCTGTGTGAGACTTGAACTGCCGAACTTCTGGCAGCCGGCAGTCAGCAGAATTAGCCTGCAATACTGCATTCTAACCACTGTACAACTAGAGCTCAACAGCAATAGCAGATGCAACTGTTAGACCTAAGATCAAATTGATGGAAGAGAAGTTCCAGGAGAGTTACTGATTTATCACTGCTTGTCTATTCTGCCTATTTCCCTTTCTGAAAGTGTTCATCTGGCACTGAACAATAAAACTGCATTTTTTTAGACACAGGAAAAAATTTACAAATTGACATAAATAGTTTAAATGATGTGTAGATAACCACACCTTTTTTCTAAGGAGGAACTATTTTTTTCATAATAGGGAAAAGGGAAAATGTTAAATCTCTAGGGATCCGTGCTAGGACACTCTCCATATGAACAATTTGGTGCTAAAAGTATTGTGGGATTTGAATTACAAAAAAGGAATGACCTAGCTTTTTTATTTAGGGGCAATATATGTCCAAATGCAATTTATTAAAATTATCACTGAACTAAATTATTCTCCTAGGTAAAGTTACGTATTTATCCTTTATATCTTTTTTTTAAAGAAGAGACTGGACAGCCATTTGTCTGAAATGGTATAGGGTTTCCTGCCTAAGCAGGGGGTTGGACTAGATGACCTCCAAGGTCCCTTCCAACTTTTATTATTATTATTATTATTATTATTATTATTATTATTATTATTATTATTATTATTATTATTATTATTAATGTTGTTGTTGTTGTTGTTGTTATCCACCCAGATACAATATATTCTTCTACCTAAATTATAAAATGTTTCAAAAGCACTCTGTCCCATGACACATTTTATGCTTACGATCCCCATGGCATTTTTCAGATTGTAGGACACATGCACACAGATCTAAAGTAGTAAAATAACAGAGTTGGTAGGATAAACCAGCAGGTTTGAGCAAAGAGGAAAAGATATATCAGGTGATAACGGTTGAATAAGAAAAAAAAATGGCTGAAACTAAAAAAAAAAGAGCAAAAAATGTCAGAATAAAAATTAATGCAAGTTATCCGAATTAAGAAACTATAGCTGAAGACAGTATCTCAAATGAAATGTTGTAGGCTTTAGGGAGACCAAATCTTTGTAGCAGATCAAAATTAATTCAATATAAAATTAATTAATTAAACAAAAAACCCTTAATTCTATGGAGTACAAGTGGAAGAGAGTAAGCTTGTCGGCATGGGTCTTGCTACTGTATCACTAGATATCACAGCCATAATTACTTTTTAGAGCTATAGTAATTTTAGAATATATATTAGCAATAAAATACTTGCTACTTTGGTGTATGGGTTAAAGCAGTGACTCCCAATCTTTGGGGCACCAGGGATCGGTTTTGTGAGGAAATTTTTTCCATGTACCGAGGGGGGGTGTCATGGTTTCACATGCTACCTAGATCTCACTCATGTGTAGATGAAGCTTTGCTTGCTTGCATGGCCCAGTTCTTAATGGGCTGCAAACTGGTACCAGTCTACAGACCGGAGGTTGGAGACCCTTGTGTAAAAAACAACACAATCATGGGCTAAAGTAAAAAAGAATGATTAAAAAATATTCTTATTTAGCTTTTTAGTAAATCACCATTCAAATGTTTGGAAACAACTTGGAAACAAATAAGCATCATGGTTTAAAAGCAACTCTACATCTACACTGCATTTTAAAAAACAATCATTGTCATTTAAAGAGATCAGAGCAGCAAATTGCAAACTCCAAAACTCTTCAGCCATAATATCTTCTAAAGTACATTTCAATCTTGCCTATAAGATGATGGTTAGAAAATACTATAATAACAAATACTTACTAAGAAAAAATGTTTTAAAAACAAATTTAATTGATTTTAAGATTTCATGATTTTCAAAATCAGGACCATCTTTAAATATATTTAAAAGTTTTTCATGGATGACTTAGGGCCAGTCATTCTCTCTCAACCCAACCCAATTCAAATGTTAGTTATCATTTTGGGAACAATAGGAAGCCGGAGTATTGTGTATGCATGTCACCTTGAGTTACTTATAAATAAAGGCAGGATAAAACACTAATAAATAAATATACTACTGCTTTGGTAAATCCCATGGACTCCTATTGTATGTCCCATGACTATCCCCAAAAGCAAAGTAGACAGGAATGAATGATTGAAGTCATAAACCAATGTTATCAATGGTGGTACCAGGTAAAACTGAAACTGCATCAGCAAAAATCAGAATTTTCATTATCTAGAATAGTAACATCACATACATATTAGGTATAATTGGATTGTTTGCATAGTAATATGCTAAAATTATAAAATACACTGCAACTTGGCAATTAGTGGGGTAGCAATGAAGGCTATAAAAAGATATTCAGTAGCTGTGATGTGTCTATACCTACAGAATTGTACAGGCAGTGGTTTTCTTCATGACTTTCTATGGATGAAAAAGCTTGGATCCTGAAAAGCAGGAAAGAAAGAGTATTCATGCCTTTGAACTGTAGAAAAGATTTCTGAAAATAGTCTGGACAGCCAAGAAAATAAGCAAATGGTTCACAAGGCAAGCCAATCCAGAGTTATTACTAGAGGTCCAATGGCCTGGCTCAAATGAACACATTACATGAAGACCTTGCTCTCCAGAGAAGATTATAATGCTGGGAAAAGTGGAAGTAAAGAGAAGAAGAGGACAGTCAGCAGCAAGGTGAATGGACTTGATTATAGCAGAGATAGACGTGAAGGGCTGATTTGGGGAACAAATAATCCTGGAGAACGTCTATCTACTGTATATGAGCACTAAGAGTCAACATTGACTTAATGCACATAATAAACCAATCAATCAATGTTAAACTAAGTCACTAAAAAGTAATCGTATTTAAATTACAAACCTGCATGACATTTCAATTTTGGCTACTATGTATATGCTTGCACAACCATACATTTACACAGAAATTATTTTCAGAAATAAATAGGTTTCCCAGAAATCCTAATGCAAAAGCATGGCAAAAGGAAATCTAGTATTTAATGTTGTTTTGCAGAAGATCAGCAATATTTTTTTAGGATCTCACTTAGAATGGACTCTCTTGTACTTTATCAAAGAAGACAAGAACTGTTTAAAGAGGAAAAGGCTGAAACTAGCATGAATATTTTCAATTGCCCCTGTAAATTTGAAAATAATTTAAATGAAAATATTTTTTTCTTATACAGCACTAAGTTAAAAATATCTTTGAGAAACTATTGTGAAATGTTTATTCTAGCAAGCACAAATTACAGAATATAATTTAAAATTAAATTTTCTGGCTGATTATAAGCTAAATAGATTGTAAAGCTACAGGTACTTGTAAACCACAATGTATTTTAAGATGTAGGCTGTAGAAAACCAAGCTGAACCCAAGGGAAGGATCAAACAGGTCATCAGTCTAGAGTTCCTTCATGCCCACAAGAGATCTAAGTCCAGCCCACCTTGAATTCCACTGACTCTTATCTACTGCCAATATACTTTGTTCAGGTTCTTGTAGACAGTTTAAGCTTGCAATAAATCTTTATATCCATTTGAACTGCCTGGAATTCCTGATTTGCCCACACTTGACAAAAGCTTTGTTTTGTTTCGTAATATGTACCCAGATGTAGTATGAACCATAAGATTACAGAAGAGTCTCTAAATCAGAGTAATCATAGATTATACCCAAAGTGCAATATGGAGTTTTAAGAATCCTAAATAAGATACCATTTAGATTATTTGGCCACTGGCATTGCCTATTTGAGTCAGCATTCAGTAAGGTGCAGCATTTTATGATTTTTGGCTAATCAAAAAAAACCCTAAGAAGAATAGGAACACTTAGTTTTTGGACAGAAGACCACCCAAAAATTTCAGGAATACATGTCCTCACTTAGAAACCATTCTGATGGACCGTTTCATGGCTACTTACAATTTGGATTCGAACTTCTGATGGCTGCCCCATCAGTCACATCAACTGGACTGCATTTATGGCCATTTTCAGTGTCCCATAGTCACACGACTAGGATTTACATAATTTTTTAATGGGAATAAGTGTTTACTGTCAGTTTCTTGAGGGGGGGAGGAAAGCCCATCATGGACAATGGATTCACTTAAGGACTGCAGCAAAAAAGGTTGTAACATCAGGTGTGCAGCCATGTAATGACCTGCTTAATAATCAGTACAACTTACACATATAATTCCAGGATCAATTACAATTGTAAATCAAGAACAACACGTAGATTAATCCATTTTTTTTAAAAAAAATAAAAAATATTCCTAGAAGAAGGCAATAGGAAATCATTTCCTTACTGTTGCCACGTAGCATGATACGGAGTTTAGCTCGACCCAAGGAAGTTTTTAGTTACTTTTCATTTTAGGTATAAACCATTAGATTTGATATCCTAAGGAATAATGCAAATGCAAATGCAGAGAAACCTCTTTAAAAAAACCTTTGTTTCTTTTCTCTACCATAGCTAATAGAGCATGCAAGGTAGCATTCTGTATTTTTCCCTAAAATAAAAAGCATTTTAAAGTACAATGTGCAAGGGGAAGGGCACAACTGAGCTGGGAGGATGGAAGGCTGGAGGTTTGAAACCTCCTTTCTCAAAAGCCTCCTAAGTCTCTTCACTCTGATCCCACCTGTTGCAGCTGCTTGGTTTTTACTGCTGCCATCACCTCTCAGTGTGTCACACTTGGCATCTTTCCCCAGACACATTATTTAAACAAAGTTGGCTTTTTTCTCTAATGCAACTTTCTTGTAGCACAGAGTTGTGTAACGAGATAGTTCAGCCCATTAACTCCCCTCCCCCATTCCCCAACATAGGAGAGAAATCAATCTCACAACCTAAAATATATGATACACTACATGAAACTCAATTTACAACAATGCATGCAAGGTTATCCACTATAATCAATGAGCTAGGGTGGAAATTTTATTTACAAATTAGTTTTCAACTCTGAAGAAGTTAATAAAATGAAATAAAACTTCTTAGACACAATCTGATATTACACATAATGCCCTTCTTCTACAAACTGGTAACAACAAGAGGCACTAAGGCTGAAGTAGCTTACAGAGAAATAAAATTCTCCTTACTGTAGGTAAACCTGGTTATTTATTTCTTCTTAAATAGAATCCTCCTGAAGAAAAAAAAATCCTCTGATACACCCCACTAGTTTTCCCAGCTCAGGTACAATAACTTCTTCTGTTCCCTGGAGTTCTGCCTCTAGTCTTTAAAGCTTTATCCTATCCTGGAGAGAGAGTGATTGGGTGATCTGGCAAAAACATCTCTGCCTACTAAGTGACAAACAACATTTTTTCCGGTTGAATGTGGACTGAAATTCAGACACTGGGTGGCTGTCAATGAATGCAGTTGTATGTCAGTTCACAACAAAACTGAGCCTTCATCCTGACAACTCACCA
This sequence comes from Vipera ursinii, assembly GCF_947247035.1. Classification (NCBI taxonomy): domain Eukaryota; kingdom Metazoa; phylum Chordata; class Lepidosauria; order Squamata; family Viperidae; genus Vipera; species Vipera ursinii. The sequence goes on from NC_139518.1 coordinate 65,445,248, forward strand.
CTCCACGCCACACAAAGGCCATGAAAATGAAAGAGATCCTTACATTTTTATAACTGTAATATTCAAAGGTACATTCAACTCTGGAATGCTAAAGCAATTCTCCGAACAATATTTACTAAAGCTGCATGAGTTTGTGCTCATGTATTCACAAGAATATTGCACACATATATGCAGCTTATTATCTTGGGAATCCAGAAAAAATGAATTACGGTTCTATCAAGCTACTGCATATTCTGGTAAAATGTGTATGGGTTAAGTTATATAGTAGTTTCATTTTCTACCTATTTTGTTCACATATTTGCGAAAACATCACAAGAATACTCATCCACCTGGACTGCCTTCTTCCGCCTACCTTTATTGTTGTCCATTGAACAGAACAATAGCTTTCAGCCACAACAGCATGGAACCTAGAAAAATATATTTAAATCTTCCTTGGTGTTCTTCACTATTCAATCCTAGCTGTCCAAGGTTGATTTATTGAACCAACTAAGACCTATATACAATATACGTCTAAATAAAGAACTCTAATTCTATTTGTTAAAATAGTCTGCCTTAATACATAGATCTAGCTTGACCAACTTCCTGCATCAGTGGGTGCTGAGGACACCTGAAGTGCCTCAAGACTCTCTCTCAAGGGTCAGTGAAATCAAAATTATTTGCCAGAAGACCGAAGATATTTGCAAAAAAAAATTAAACAATGTCACTCTTCTCACATTTATTTTTTATTTGTTAAAATTATATTGGATTATTATGAACAATATTTATGTTAACATCTAATGGGTTTAATATTGTTATATTTTCATGAGTCAATAATAAATCTTCTACAAATGAATCATTTTTAATTTTTAGCACAGTAAATATTGATAAATATAGCCCTTCCACCAAACCCCCCCCTCTTTTGGGTGCCTCCATCTTTTTCAAAAGAGGGAAGGAGTTCTGAGAGAAAAAAGCTTAAGAAACACTGCTCAGGATTTTATTATTTTATTAGTTATTATTTTATTTACTTATAATTGTGTGTCTTTCTAATTCCTATATAATCTGTTTTCAGCCTTTCTTAAATAAACTGTTCCTTATGCTTTGGTTTGTTGGCTGGCTTAGTTATTTCTGCACTTTTATATTGTGAATGGTTGCAAGTTGCTGTTTGAGCTGTAGAGCAGTTGATCACTCACTGCTGGGATCAAATTCGCCAGCTTCCTATCTCTGGTAAAGAGTGGTGACAAATAAGGAAAGTAGAAAAGAAGAAAGTATATTGCCAATATGTTGGCATACACAAAAATGGCTGTTCTGCTTTTTTATAACTGAGTTCACATAGTCCAAAATACTTCCAGGTGAAGCAGCCTGCACCTTCACTGAACACAGAATAAGCCATGGGACATGACATGTGACCTAGATTGTGACTAGATACAGCTGAAAATTCCTGGTGACAATTCCCTTGGGCATGAGAGTGAGAAAATGTATCACTGCAATTGCATTGCAGCTGTATTGAGATTGCCCTGGGTCATCCATTACAACTTCCATGTGACTACAAGCATGTGCTTAAGGACAGGCCAAGCTGCATTAAATTCAGGTCTTTTGGACCATAGACTGATCCATATGATTAAGAAGGAAAATACATACTAAACTCCTTCACCTCAGACAATAATACAAAATAAAGTACGTACAATTTTTTAAAAAAAACTGTGCAAAAGAAACAAGTGGATTATTTTACCATTCATATTAAAAACAACAAGGCATGGGGAGACATACTATTTGTCAACAAATATATATCATTAAGCCTGCACATGCAACAAAACAGACTGTTGTGCCTGTTGAACATAAAACTACATGTATTTCCAATTCTAGCAAGTATCTATAAGGCAGATATATTCCAAATATTCTGATTGCCAGAGTAGTGGCATTATCATCCGCTAGATTCACTGTATAATTAAAATTAAAGGAATATTTCAGTTAGCACATACTGTCAACATCATAAGCTACAAATCATCAAAGAGGTTTCAAGCCTTTTTAATATGCATAGTCCTTTTTAGGATTTGAAAATTAACACTAATTCCATGTATAGTTTTAGTGTAACCAGAGGGCTTACTTCTCTTGGAAAAGAAAGGAAAATCCAATTGTATAGAACACAATATACGTTAATGGAATATTACTCCAGCTAAAATTGCTATTGGCATTTGCATATTCGGGACTGAATAACCATGGTCTATGGCAGAAAACATGGATGTTATACATAAGATCCCAAGATCAAACAAAGATTGATCATGGAACGCTAGAAAAAGCATCTTCTGAACCATTGGACAGTAACTGCCAGCCAAAGCAAACAATATCACATTTCAAAACAAACCAATGTTTTGTTTTGTTTTGTTTTAAAAAAGGTTATATTTTAATATATTTACATATTAAATATTTAACTTCTTATAAAATATTAAAATTGATTGTATTTTAATGTAAATCAGGTGTATATTTTTGGAACTACAAAGACAGCATTTTCTTAAATAATCACAAGATTACTTATTAAGTTAATAGTACATAAGCAGGATAGTTACTTTCTATTCTGAGTCAATGTCTCTACTAAATAAATTTAATTGAAGGAGGCTTTTTATGTAAATCAAGAACCAACCTTATTATTTTTCATAAACAATATTTAGGCTTAGGCTATCACACACAGGCATTTCATTGTCATCAGATGAAAATAAACTGATCTAATCTTCTAAGTAACTTATCATACCTCTGATCTACCAGTCATGGACATTTAATTTTGCTTGCCACTTTGTTTTGTGAAGGTGGGGCTGGGCCAAGGCACAGTGAAGCTGAAAGGAACAACACTGGAAAAAAGAAGAGAAGACAAAATGGTCCAATGCACAGCTTCCTATATTCCCATATTTAATCTTACAAAGTACCTCAGGTGTTGTTGAATGAAAAATTATGCAAGACTTATACAATTAAAGAAAGGGCCTCACTATAAGACTTAGTGCAAATAATGAATTAATGGTCGGTATGCACTATTCTATATGGAATAGTAGGAAATGTGATTTAAACAAATGAAGTTGAGAATAAACGGAATGCTTAGTGAATGATTCAACACCTAGCAGGGAATTCAGACAATGATGTGTGATATTCCTCTTTGTTGTTGTTTTTTTAGTAAAGGTAAAGGTTCCCCCGCATATGCGTGCTAGTCGTTTCCGACTCTAGGGGCCGGTGCTCATCTCCGTTTCATAGCCGAAGAGCCAGCACTTGTCCGAAGATGTCTCCGTGGTCATGTGGCCGGCATGACTAGACACCAAAGGCGCACGGAACGCTGTTACCTTCCCACCGTAGTGGTCCCTATTTTTCTACTTGCATTTTTATGTGCTTTCGAACTGCTAGGTGGGCAGAAGCTGGGACTAGTAACAGGCGCTCACTCTGCTACGCGGCACTCGGGATTCAACCCGCCAAACTGCCGACCTTCCGATCGACAAGTTCAGTGTCCTAACCCACTGAGCCACCGCGTCCCTTCTTGTTTTTTTAAGGTGCTTATAAATAAATGTATAAGGGATGATTTTAGTAAAGGTAGAGGTATATTGATTAAGGACATGAATGTGTGTCTTTTATATGCAGGCGAAGCTGTGTTGTTATTTGTGAACCTGAATGATTTCCAGTGAATGTTAGACAGATTGTATAATGCAGCTAGGAGTAAGGATCTGAAAATAAATGCATTAAAAGACCAAAGTAGTTGTATCTGATAGGAATAATGAAATAAAATAGCAGATAGATTAATTTGTATATTTAGGATGTTTTCTAAAGATGAAGAAATGGATGTAGAGATATTAAGGCATGCAAATGAAATTAAGTATCTCGTTCTGGGGAAGAGTATTTATCAAAAATAAAAGCAAAAATGGCTGATTCTTTCCACTTTGTTATAAAAGCACAAAGCTTAAAATTTAGTTTCACTCTTCTGCTCAGTCTAAAAATGCATAATTGTATTATAAATGCAACTTAAAGAATCCATACAGTTTAAGAGGCTGGAAAGAGCACTTGAAAGTTTAACTATATATCAGAATAATTTTTCAGGAAGCCATAATTATGAGCTGGCAATATTATTTGACTACATAATTACATAGCAGGGTTAGAAACACTCTCATCAACATTTCATATCTGATATATATGAGGCAGAGAATACTAATTTTGGTTACATATAATAATTTTACCAAGTCTTTGATTAAGAGTTCAACATTGAACTTTTTAATGCAATATTGTCTGAAATACTAGGCAGGGATAGTAAAGAGTAGTTTTACTTTTCTGTTTGAATTACTTTTTAGTAATCTTATTATTCCAGTCAAAGGTAAGGGACATAAACAAAGAAAGGGAGCAGACATACACACAGGCTTATGCATCAATGTATATTAATATAGTGAAGAACCTGATTAAAATATCATTTATTCAGATGCCCCCCAAAACAAAGATTCCTATATGGCTTCAATTGAAGGACTCTGTGTAGCTTGGATAGTAACTATTCCTCTTAGGTCATTTAACTAATGAGAATGCCTTGCTTACAAACAGTACCTGTTAAGATACAGTTTAATTTTTTTGCCACTTAGCATCAATGCCCCCAAAGATGGCGACCAAAATAGTTCTGTCTTCAAATCTCCCATGCATCTGTTTATATAAACTAATATAATCTACAGCTTATTTTAGGATCCAGGACAGGTGTTAACAACTTCTGAAACACACACAGTTTGTATTCTTGAAAAGGGTAAGAAATACTGACCTTGAAGTTTTAAGAGACACATGCTAGAGTATATATCTTTAAGAAGAAATTTTGTATATTCAGTATTTCAGTTGGAACACAACACTGCATTTTTCTTGTACTTGGGTATAATTTTAAAAGAAAATATATCTTAACCCCTATTTATTTTTAAGTGATGGTAAAATATTTAATATGCCCAAAATGTAAGATATGAAGTAACAAACACATCTGTCAACTCCTATCATCAAACAACACTTATTGTGCAGCCATAGTTATTTTTAGTCCCCACTCACTGAGAATCCTAGACAATACTTTCAATTATTATTTCATGCACAGATAGCCTCATCCAGTTATTCTGTCTCAGTGGAAAGGGTACCGAACAAGTTTCTTAGGATCTTATTCCAAGTCCCATGCTGTGTGTCTCAAATGTGATACTACGTTGCCATGTGACAAAGTGTTTAGAATGTTAAATATCAGGCTGAATCTGCCCACACCAGGAGTTCAATCCAAACTGGATCAAAGTTGACTCAGCCTTCCATCCTTCCAAGGTTGGTAAAATGAGGGCCCATATTATTGGGGGCAATGTGCTGTAAAGCACTACCACTATGAAGCAGTATATAAGTCTAAATGCTTTGCTATCGCTAAGTGCTATTGCAACATTGCAAAGGTGGCATTCATACCTTGTAAGACTGGATTTAGTGCCTGGAAACATATTTTTGCATATTGGACTAAACTGCTCTTCTCCCTGGCCATTCTAACGCTTCAGGTCCTTTCTGATAAATTCATCTCCTCTTAGGAGCTATGGTGATATATGAAAACTGGAACTTTATTTTTTCGCCTTAACCCAAGGGTGCATGTTGGAACGTACAGCAGAGACAATTAAGCAATGTTTCAAGAATATTGATATTCAAACAGATTTGATGTCTGTCCAGAAAGACTAATTTTTAAAACCCCTTGCATTCCTTACCCATTTACTATATTTAAACCAAAGCCCTGTTATAAAATTCAGGAGATCTCTAAACTCTTGCAGTCAGCATTTTTAGACCAGAGATATAAAGGGATGCCATTAATCCAGACTATGCTCATATGGTGAAGGAGCCATAAACATCTCCAAATATGCCTTACTGTATTGTCCATTTTATGCGAATACTCTCCACGAGTTGCTAATTCCATACCTAATTAAATATCCTGGCCAATCTGATCAGTTCTATTTAAAGCTCTTACTCTCAAATTAAAATTACTCTATTTCTAATGTGTTGGCAAATTCTGTCATCTAATATGTAAGATGCACAGCAGTTTGACTGAAAAATCTGTTACTTAACTAGCTAACCCATGTCAATTTTATGCATCCAAGTGTTTTATAGAGTGGTCATTGGCTGCAATAAAGATTTGATACCGATATTCTTGTATATACTGTCCAGTTACATAGCACTGTACTTGCTGCTCCCAATATAAAAATGGTATTAATGTCTCTAGCTATCTAGAACCAAAACTGCAGATGACCCACCCATGCAGAGATTACATATTCTAACACACATACAATAAATAATATCAATACAATAATAAACTAATATAAAGGCTGTGGAAGTGGCAAGCAGTAGAATGTAAGTAAAATAATCCTTCAAAAGAAATAATATTAAACATACTTTATAATTTTATATCAGTGATATTAGTTGTACCGGGAGGACATTATCAAGGAAATTAGCTGTAAAACTAGCAATTATTTTGGAACAGCAGTGAGAAAATCCAAAGATTCCAAACAACTGGGGAAAGGTAATGGATGAATTGCATTATAAGAAAGGATTAAAAGAGATTAAATCCCTATAACTTGGATAAGTGTCAAACAAAGCATGAGTATGAAAAATACTTCAAAGGAAAACCAGTAAAAAAAAATAATTATGCAGATCATACAAGGATGGAGAGAAAAAAAAAAGAATTGCAAAATGCATGGGAAGTTTCCATGATGATGCTAAACTATTTGATAGGTTTTATTGGCCAACATAATTAAAATTAAACTGCAATATAAAAAAATACATACAAGAAAGATCAGCAGATTGGATAGTCAGAATAGGAAAGTACAGAAGTAAAAAAAGAAACTAAACTAAAAAAAAATGTAAAGTGTACCTGCAGTAACTTAACAGATGCTTAGAGGACAATCGCTGAAGTGAAGTGATTGTGAAGTGAATCACTGCAGTTGTTAAATTAGTAACAAGGTTGTTACGTGAATCTGGGTTTCCTCCATTGACTTGCTCAGTGCTTTTTTTTTTGTAAAAGAAAAAGGTGCCGGAACTCACACATGTCATACAACCCGCCTTGCCTACCCTACAAGGTTCCATCCCAAAAAAGGTGCCGGAACTCCGTTCTGAGCGTTCTATGAGAAAAAAAGCCCTGGACTTGCTTGTCAGAAGGTCGCAAAATCACTCCTGAACACTGGAACCATCATAAATATGAATCAGTTGCCAAGCATCTAAATTTTGATCCCCTGACCATGGGGATGCTGCAATGGTCGTAAGTGTGAAAAACAGTCATAACTTACTATTTTCAGTGCCGTTGTAACTTGAAACAGTCACTAAATGGATTGTTGTAAGTTAAGGACTTCTTGTATACCTACTATGTTTAAGTTGTTATAAACTGATGAAAAATGTGTATGCCTCCTTAAGTAACACCAGCTGCCTGCAATTAGTGCAGTTTCGAGTCCCACCAGGCTCAAGGTTGACTCAGCCTTCCATCCTTCCGAGGTAGGTAAAATGAGGACCCAGATTGTTGGGGGCAATTAAGCTGACTTTGTAATAATGCCGCTCGGGGTGTGTGTGAAAGCCCTAACAAGCAGGCATATACATAGAATGAAGGCTACTGCTAAGCTTGTAAGCCGCCCTGAGTCTTCGGAGAAGGGCGGGATATAAATGGAATTAAAATAAAAAATAAAAATAAAATAAATAAATCTTGATTTGCAGAAATCAGCATAATAATTTCATTGCTATATTAGTTACTTATAATTTCTAATGAAAGTTCACCAATAACTTGCCAAGTATCTATTTCTCTCCATTGCAGACCAGCTTTCTGAATCTCTTTTTAAATTCTTGCTCAAAAATGGTAACCTAAAAATGACATCTTCTGGATAATATTAACATGGTAAGAACTGTCAAGCCTCTCAGACTGTAAGCTTGAAGACTGACTGGGTGATCTGAAATTTACTCCAGTTTCAGTTCAACTGATATAAGTAGCCATGATAGCATAACAAATTGAAAAGAAATTTGTAGCTTCAGTGTATGCTTGGATTAAAGACTGTCCAAACTCAATATTATTATGAAAAACTGTTAGAGAGAGAAAGCAAGGTAATACAGTTCAATACAGAGAACTACTTAAATGCTATTGATTTAAATAAAACAGAAGTGCATTGGTGGATTACAGCTAAATATATGTTAATAAATAATAGGAGAATATGGCAAGCAAAATAGTTGAAAACTTAAGAAGTCTTATGGCACAGATCAATAAGCCAGGGTCTTCAAATGTCATTCTATATCAGATTTTCCCAAAACCTCTTCAAATAAGAGACTAAACTATATACAGACTTGCAAAATTAATTAAAACATACCCAAATCCACTGTGTATTTGACATATTTGACATATTTTCTTACCAAATAGGAAACATCAACCTTACAAAACTCCATTAAACAAAAATCCCTCTGAAATGGTTTGGTTCATGTTTTTTTTTAAAAATATCATAATTAAAACAAATCATTTTTAAATCTATCCAGATGACTTTGGGCCAGGCGCACTGTCCCAGCCCAGGCCATCTCACAAGGTGGTGGTTGTTGTGGGAAAAATAGGAGGAGGCAGAAGTATCAGGCGTGTTCGCCATTTTGAATTATTTATAAAAATATTAAAGGTGGGATAAAAATAAATAAATAATTCTCCCCAACCCCCCCCCTTCTACAGATTCTTTCCAGTCTAAAGGAGGACAGAATTATGGAACATAGCTAATCACAACTATCTCTTTGTCTTTTCCTATTGTCTCCCTCAAACATATTTTGCCTCTGCAGAAGGAGATATGCTAATATCCTCTCAGCAGTCAGAGAGTCCCCTAAAACAAGACTTCAGACTTCACTCCCTCAAGTCTGTAGTTAAAGAAACCTACAACAGAGAGATAAATTCTATCAACAAAGAAATAGAATATTATGTATTCAAGACAGGACTACAGACCACATATCTGAAAAATTTGCAGTAGAAAGGTAAACAAGCCATTATCACAAAATATGAAAGATAAAAGATGGTGCTTAGTTTCATGTATTAATTAAAGTATCTTATACAAAGTTTCTGGTTTAAGTGAAAAGCATCACCAGAAGATACTCAAAATTGCTGCACTCACCACTTACTGCAGCCAGATTGGGTAGCTACTACATTTCCATGGTGTTAAATTGAACCTTACACTCTACAGTCAGAGCTGAAGAAGCTTCTTGGATGGGAAGTGAAACGTCTTCAAAGGAAAACAACAAAGTCCAGTTGCCTCTTGGAAAAGCACCTTTGGGACAACCATGAGCTGGATGACTGAGAATCTCTATAGACACCTACACTCTATTGAAAGTAAGCCATCCAGAATCTGGTCACTGTTTTAGTGTCTTGGAAGGTTCTGCATATCCACAAATAAATAATAGGACAGGAATATAAAAACAAACAGTATATTACCTCATTTGGCATGGCAGCTTGTGCATCTGAAAGAAAAATTCTCTTCAATTAAATTCATATAGCAGCTAGTTACAAAGCTGAATTCATTGGCACTAAAAATTAGCTAGATGACATTTTAAAATATCAGCATTTGTGTTAGGACATGGTTTCACATTCTGAGCCCCTCGACCTGAGAAACCTCCAATCCAAAAGAAAATGCTGGTGACCAAGTTAACAGGCTAGTTTTTCATACAGACAACCATATGAAGAGATATTATCTATTCAGTTAAATCAAGATTCAACATATCCAACAGGAGCCAACTAAATTAATAATAATAATATGTAGAGTCCCATAGAAATGCCACAATACCTTAGCAAAATCACACTAACTGCTATAGGCAGTTCTTATGCAAAGAACAAAGAAGAAATGTTTTTGTAGATGTGTTGTTGTAAAGGTTTACATGAGAACTCTGTAATACTCCTAACTGCTTCAAAGATTCTAGTGAAGTTAAAACATGAAATCTGAAGAATGTTGGTTACTTTCTCAATCTCAGCATACAGCTGCTGAATTGATGGCCTTGAAAAAAATGCAGTCTCTAAATTAATTTCATTTTAATAAAGTGATAACATTGAGTTGAAACATAGTTTTCATTTTTTTTCTCCTTTTCTTTCTTAGTTTGTATTCTTACAAATTATTCCATATTATTATGAAAAACTGTCAGAGGGAGAAAGCAAGGTAAGAGTGCAATATGGATAACTACTTAAATGCTATTGATTTAAATGAAACAGAAGTTTCTTTTCTTTTTATTTTGTAGATTCTATTAATTTTTTTCATAATTTTACATTTTTCTTTAAAAATTGCTTTTTTGATTGAATGTTTTAAGAAAGTTAAATTAAAAAATAAACTCAAAATTAAGA
>NC_139518.1:65460553-65488053 GCF_947247035.1 Vipera ursinii
CAAATTCCTAGAGACATAGTCCTCTCTCACTTATATCAAAACAAATTCATTTATGCATTCTAAATTTAGCATTTTAAAATCTTATGTGTCTTCCAATATACTTAAAAATAAAATATCAAATGGGCAGTCCCCAAACAAAGCAAAACTAAATACCATAACAAAGTTCTGACTAAATACCATAATAAACAGACAACAATTTAGGTGAATACAGTACACCAGTTTAATCAGATATTCCAGGAACTGCAAGATATGGACTCAGCAAAGAGTTACAAAACCTGTAAGCCATGCTGGCATTTTATATATTCAGCAAGCACTTCTCAGAGTACTAGGTCACAGAGGCAATCTTTTTTGTGGAATACTTTAAAATTATTCCCATGTAGAAGAGTTGTTTATTCATACCTGTTTATGACTGTACTTCAGAACCAGTGGATAAAATTGTGGCATCTCTCCTCACCCACTGAAACATTCAATACTCCCCAAATCAAGATACATTAAATTAGCATTGATGCCTACATCTGGGAATAAAATAACAACAGCTAAACGTTTTCTGGCCTTACATTTCATCGACTTTCTTGTATTTATATACAATAATAGTTTCCACTTGTACTTTTATTGCAATTATGCAGTCTTGGCCGTGCCATTCAAACCAAATGGTAGTCAGTTTTCTCCAAAAACAAACCCCCAAATGGTAGTTTAATCATTACTATGGTTTGTCTAAATTAAATTAACACTAAGCCAAAGCTTATGTACACTGAGTTGTTTCAATAATTTCATAACAGGAAAATCTAAGATGGCTTCAAAGTTCCCCAGGAAGAAGATACCAAATGCAGCTGGAAAGAGTTTTACTAAGGGAAAAATATGGAGGACATTGGATGTTTATGGGACTACACAGAAAAAAGCTCTGAGAAAAACTTAAAACAAACCTTCACACATAGGAAATGGGGAAAGGGACAGATTACAAAGGAAAAGTATAGCCTCATAGCACTGAACTACAAAGATAGTGTCAGGAAAGCAAAAACTCAAAATCAGCTGAGATTAGGGAAAGATGATAAGAATAATAAAAAGGATATTTTAGATACATTAAAAATAAATGAAAAGAAGTGGTAGATCAGCTATTCAAAACAGCAAATTGCTGACAGACAACTAAGAAAAGGCAGAGCTAATCAATTCCTATTTTGAGTCAGTTTTCTCCAACAAAAATATGTTCTACCAGGAAATTATGATGAGCTGGATGGAATTGCCAGGGTTCATTCGCCCAATGTGATCTGTATGAATCTAGTCATAGGGAATGCTTATATTTCTGAATAACACAAAACTGGGCAAGATAAATAATAGAAATAAACAGAAATAAAAGTTAGGATTAAGGTAATAAACAGAAATAATACTAAAATAAAATAAAAATAAACAGAAATAAAATTTTAACAGATTAGAGAAATGGGCTGAAAGTAAGTAGCCTGAAAGTAAAGCATGGGACATAACAGAGACAGTGGGATGTTCTACATTTATGAAAAGAGAAATCACATGGACTACTATAGGATAGGAGACTGTGTTTTTAATAATAATAATAATAATAATAATAATAATAATAATAATAATAATAATAATAATAATAATAATAATAATAATAATAATTTTATTTGCATATCGCCCTTCTCCCGAAGGACTCAGGGCGGTGAACAGGGCAATAAATACTAAAATACAAAAATACAAAAATTAAGAAAAGATTAAACAAAGTGCCCAATAACTTACAACAATAAGTTAAAATATGTTAAAACAATAATAAAACCCAAACCCATCAGGCCAGGCCGGCTTGTTCAAACAAGTAGGTCTTTAGATCCCGTCGGAAGGAGTGAAGGTCGGGCGCCATCCGGAGCTCAACCGGTAAACGGTTCCATAAATCCGGCACACCCACAGAGAAGGACCTCCCCCTGGGGGCCACCAGACAACATTCTCTGACCGGTGGCACCCTGAGGAGGCCCTCTCTGTGGGAGTGCACTGGGCGGAGGGAAGTTGATGCCGGCAGCAGGTGCTCTCTAAGGTACTCCGGACCCATGCCATGTAGGGCTTTAAAGGTCATTACCAGTACCTTGAATCTCACCCGGAAGACAACTGGAAGCCAATGCAGCTCACGGAGCAAAGGTGTAACATGGGAGTATCGGGAGACTCCCAACACAACTCTCGCGGCTGCATTCTGCACCAGTTGGAGCCTCCGAGTGGTCCTCAAGGGCAGCCCCATGTAGAAAGCGTTGCAGTAGTCTAAACGAGAGGTCACGAGCGCATGAGTGACCGTACGCAAGGCATCCCGGTCTAGATAGGGCCGCAACTGGCGCACCAGGCGAACCTGGGCGAAGGCCCCCCTAGTCACAGATACTATATGCTCTTCTAAAGAAAGTTGTGAATCTAGGAGGGCTCCCAAGTTGCGAGCCCTATCTACGGGGTATATATATATCTTATAGTTGACTGCAACTTAAATGAGCCAGCAGGAATAAAATCACAAAGAAGGCAAATACAGATTTTTGAGTAAGATCCATCGATAGAATTATTCCATCAACAGAATTATAATTTCCAAAACAGAGAAGGTAAATGTTCTATGTTATTCTGATTAGGTGAGTCCCACACTGCAGGCTGTGTTCTGTTCAGGACTTCACACCATATGAAACTTTCAGATACTCTAGATCAGGGTAAGAGCAACAAAGATTATCAGTGACCCATTAACATGCTAAACTGTGCTGAATGGAAATCATTCAGAAGCAGTATACTGCTGTTCATCCCAAGATCACACAAAAGTTCTGAGAAAAAAGAGGAAAAGTCTAAATTTTACCACTAAAAAGGAAAACACAGTGTCTAGCCTTATTCCAGTGGCCATGAAAAAAATCTGTATATATCAGCTACAGGCAACTATGCAATGTAAACTTGAAAAGGCCAAATTGCATACAGTGATGAAATAACACTCAGTAAACTATGCGAATGAATCCAGTTGAATAGTAGTAATTAGGGGTGAATGTACACGGTGCTGCCTGCTGCATTCTTGAACTATAAATTAAATATTTTCCTTTTTATATATCAAGCTGTTCAAATCTGAGGACACAAGGTATTATTTCTGATGCATGCTTCACGATTGAGGAAAGCAAAGCATACTCAAAACAAGATAACATGTGCTCCATTGATTATCAAATGTCTTAAATTGTGTCAATCACATCAATTCTAAACAAGAATTTGTTTAGAAAAATGGCAGTCCCCGAACATCTCATATCTGTTTTATTACATTATATGGCCACCCATCTCATCAAAAGTGACTCCAGTAATCAATAAAACTATGCATATATAAAAACAGTCATATAAATATACAAAAAGCATGGCTAAAATTAATATTATTAAAATTAAGAGTAAAATATAAAATAGTAAGAAGAATTCAAATTAAGATTTGCCTTTATTAATTGCAGTAGGAGTGAGAAGAGTTTTCTTCACCGATGAGTTAACTGAATGAATAATAAATATATCATGGTGAGATGGGCAACAATTTTTTAAAAAAATAAATAATAACATTCTAACATTTATCGAAGTGATAGAGAAAATTATTATATACTTAAACAATTGTGTAATCCCGTATATGTAAGTTCCATGTTCAGGAAGCCTTACTCCCAGATAAATTACTACTGAGTTGTACTAATCTGAGCAGAACTTTCTTCTGCTGTATTCCATGTAGGAATATAATGCTAGGTTTTGTAGTAACTTAAAGAAGCACTAGTTTAGTACCATAGTGCAATCAACACAAGAGCAATCCAGTGTCAAACTGGAAATCGTTATATTGAGTAACAGAAATGAATAACAACAGTTGCAAATAAGGAGATTCAGTTGTATCCAAGAACTGGGAAAAGAGAGAGAGAGAGAGAGAGAGAGAGAGAGCAGAAGGGAGGGAGAGAAAGAGAAAGAGAGGTGGGGGGGAGAGAGAGAGAACCATAAAATCAACTGTTGAAGGATGGAGGAGGGCAAACTTTAGCATGGCAACCAGAAAAATTCCATTTTCTAGGCTTCTGGAATTTGTCAGTCTGATAGAGAATGAAGTTGTAGAGTTAAGGAAATGACCCAGTAGTCCTAGCACTAAGAAGAGATAATACTCAATTCCCTGCAGTGTCTGCATCTGATAACCCAATTATCTCTAGTTTATTTTTTTTCAAACCTTGAATCTCTGAGCTTGCCATATAAATAGACAGTTTTCCCCTGTCCTTAGCTTCTAAATGCTGAATTTGTAAACATATTTAGGAAATCATTTGAAACAGTTGCCTTTTAGATTTAGAAAATGATATAGGTAATTAGTGGATTGTTCCAAACATTGTAATAATAATAATAATAATAATAAAAATCTGAAGAATAAAAACACTTCCTCCTTTAGTAATTCATTGGGAATTGCAATTTTCAAATTCCTGAATTAAAATATAAATGGCACCACAAAATGGTCTATGGCTAATAAGATTGGAGATGGAAGCACATGAGATTTAATGCTAAATTTTAGAAAGTAATTTAAAATTAAAACTGTTTGTGCATTGTTTACATGAAGTGTAAAAGAAAGAGAAAGTATGTTCTAACTAAAAAGGGAAAAAGACATGACAAGACACAACTTCATAGCACTAGCCTGTAGCTTAGTAGGTAGAATATAATACAGTACTTTTTATTATTGTTCTGTATGTGCATTGCATTTATCACTCATATCCTTTTTTCATAGAAATAAAGGAATATTCATTTCAGTGCAAACATGAATTCACATTTTTGCTGCCAGTTACTTAGTTCATAAGCCATAATTTGCCAACAATAAACACATCTTCTTTGCATATACATTCCCAGGAATATCAAATGTCCTTCCCATATATAAAGTTTCCCCAAACTAAAATGCAACCTAATCAACTCTACAGTACCAAACATTCTGGCTTCAAGCAAAAAGTCAAAACAAGCTAAGTCATTTTAACAAAATATAATTACAGCAAAGTATGTTTATTTGCTAGGACTTGCTTTAGAATTCTGCTAAAGGCTTATGAAACAAATTTACAAAAATACAGCATTTATAGAGATCTAGTATATTAAGAGTTAGGGAATTCTAATATAAATTAGAATATTATGTCTCACTGAAGATATTTTAATAAAAATAAATGTTTAATTATATTGTTAAAAGAACTTTCAATAAAATACATAAAATAATTCTCTTCTAAAATATAATATTTTTTCTTAACATGGATGCTAAATTAATTCTATTATTTTAAACAGTATGTTCACTTACGTTTGTCTGACATGGGTTTATGAGATAGAATTTACAAAATCATGTTTAATATGGGCTCACTGCAGTATTAAGGTACAGATTATATCACTTTGAGATCAGCTCCCAGTGAATTCATGAATATCATCCTACAGTTTTCTTGGCAGCAACAGAGATGTGATTTGCCCTTGTTTTCTTTTGGAATATCTTTCTACTTTATATACTTCATTTCCTTGTTATCTCTGATTCCACTTTAACCAAGTCTGACCTTACTTTGCTTTTGAGCTCAAACAAGGTCAAATAGATCATACAACATTGTATGCATCATGATATTTAATAAATCCAAATGTGTTATCATCCAAAACATGGGAACTGTTGAATGTATACTTTTCATACATATATAACTTTTTCCAGAACTGACCAATATAATTAGGACTTGAATTATTAAATTTCCACCAGTCTTAGACTGTTAATCTAACTGTAGATTACCCACACTTCATCATCATCATTTGACCAACTCTGGTGGCCGAAGTAAAGGCTAAAGTAGAGGCAGCTCGTTCTTGAGTCTGCAACTGAGCTAAAAAGAATTCAGAAAATAAAATAATCCACTTTAAGTGGATAATTCAAGATTTGAAAGTGGGTATTACTCTATATTCAGTTCCAAGACTTCTGAAATAAGAGGTTAGAACTGCAAAATGTGGATGCAATTTCAGGTTTGTCTATCCAGAACTTTCTTAGTATAAAAAATTAGCAAGTTGACAGGTAGAACTGTTTCAATCTCCCGTTAGAATAAAGAAATATACATACACTTTTTCACATCTGTAAGTACAGATGTACAAGGAAGCTCTTTCAGTTCTGAAAAGAGAGTGCATATGCAAAAGTTTCTGCTTAAGTAAAATGCTACTTGAAACAGTGCATTCCTCTGCATAGCTGCTCAAAATTAAATCTCACTGAGTTTAATGAAACTTACTCCTACTAAGTGCAGGAAGAAGTACTTCCTAAATAGATTATAAGAGTTCACTAAATAACCAAGCAGCATTTCCATTATTTAGCAATAATGCTAAAAACAGTAGTGCTTCCCATCCATCATTATAGCTGTAGAAATCAGAAGCCCTCGAAAGGAAATTAATAAATCTAAGTTTTCACCATGTTGGCTTTGCCCTGAAAAGTAACTTGGCATTGATGATTGGATTTGGAATAATTTCCTAATCTGTCATTTTGGTATAAATCCCGTCACAAGCATTACCAAGGATGGATGGATAGATAGATAGATAGATAGATAGATAGATAGATAGATAGATAGATAGATAGATGATAGATTTATTAAATTTATATGCCACCTATCTCACTGTCAAGTGACCCAATTATGTGCCATCAAGTCATTGTTGACTCCTAGTGACCACATAATTTTTCTCCTTGATGACAAGATAAAGATTAAATTTTTGTTTTTAATTTTTCTTGTCCCTTTCCCTAGCAAAACAACTGGACAGGTTCTTATACATGATTATTTTGAGTTTAGTATATTTATACATTCCTTAATTAAAACTAACTTCAGTGTGCCTTGCTCTTTATATAATGACAAATATATGGTCCTTCTATAAGATTGGCTGAAAAGAAAAACAAAAATAATTCCAATTGCCTCTTCATCACACTAGAGTTTTAAAGAAGAATGAAGGCCCAGTGTTAATTCATGAAGTGCTAAACCAGGTAATTGATTAGTCTAATTAAACATTCCAACTAGTGTCCAGAGAAACCTATTCAATGGACTCATTCTCAATGTCCATCCAACACCAAATCGGTGTGGAAGAAAGAGAAGGTTAGTGGTGGTGTAGGATTCTAGACGTTGCTGAGTTAAAGATCCCAGTATCCTCAAAGATATTGTTCAGCATCATCTGGAATTGCCACAGGATTCTTTCTTCTCTGCTGTACTCTCAAATAAATCTGCAAACGTTAGCAGCTTAAATGCTATTTGTGCACATATTTTTCCCATTTGACACGAGTCATTTACCTTAACAGTTCAATAATAATATCTAAAAATCTATGTTTCATACACATCTGTTTGTGAAAATATGTATTTACATGAGTATTACATTTGTTTTAAATTAACAGTTTCCTCTGGCATCCCCTAAATGGCTCTTTTGCGTAAGAGTTCTAAAAATATTGAAAGGTAGTTCACTAGAGTATCTGAGCACCCAAGTGGCACCCATCAATTCATCAGCAATCCAAATGATTCAAAACAGTGGCCTACATTTTCAAACAGGTACCATGAGATATAAAGGTAAAGGTAAAGGTTCCCCCACACATGCTAGTCGTTTCCAACTCTAGGAGGCCGGAGCTCATCTCCATTTCAAAGCCGAAGAGCCAGCGCTTGTCCGAGGATGTCTCCGTGGTCATGTTGCTGGCATGACTAGACGCCAAAGGCGCACGGAACGCTGTTACCTTCCCACCGCAGTGGTCCCTATTTTTCTACTTGCATTTTTACGTGCTTTAGAACTGCTAGGTTGGCAGAAGCTGGGACGAGTAACAGGCGCTCACTCCATTATGCAGCACTCAGGATTCGACCTGCCAAACTGCCGACCTTGTGATCGACAAGCTCAGCGTCCTAATCAGAGCGCACACACCACACACACACACACACACATACAGATACACAGACACACACACACACAGACACTCTCTCTCTCTCTCTCTCTCTCTCTCTCACACACACACACACACACACACAAACACTAAATGTATGTATATACATGCACACAAGGTATAAGTTGTATGAGTGAGCACATGTGTGGTCTGCAGAATCTATAACCTGTTTTAGATATCCCTTATTATTACATTTATATAAATCATAGACTCCAATGACTTTTCTAAGTAAATATGAAAAGCGACCATATGGAATGTTAAGTCTCTTCTAGATTTCTAACAA
Source organism: Vipera ursinii (assembly GCF_947247035.1). NCBI lineage: Eukaryota > Metazoa > Chordata > Lepidosauria > Squamata > Viperidae > Vipera > Vipera ursinii. The sequence continues at coordinate 65,468,725 of NC_139518.1, forward strand.
ATTCTAATAAGCCATCCCATGGCACTGCAAATGATTTGGAATAAGGAATTAAATCAGCTTCTCCTGTGCAGAAAAATTACCTGAGTTCTTCTTATTGAATTCATGAGTATAATTTTAAATCATTTCTTCAATCTGATTTTTAGCTTTATTAAAGTTTATATGAAAATGTTATAATTAAATAACATTTTTGCAAATAAGACTCTTTCGGTAATTTACCCTAAAATGTAATATTTACATAAGATGCATTGATTTAGCTACTCTAACTTCTTGCTCTAGAAGCAAATTGTTCCTTCAAAACAAACAAGCCATCAGAGCAACTGGACTGCCAGACTGTTCTTCATTATGGCCATGTCTAAGCCAGCAATTTTAGTTGAAGAGGATTCCAGCACTTTTTCACAGATAAATAAACAGCAAATACTTACAGGAGAAAGCCTTGTAGAACTGATTCCTTAATCAACAGTTAAAGAAGCAAATTGGATCTGCCCTATCACAAAAAAATTAATTCCAGATTGCTGTTATTGTCTTTAAGTACAAGAAGGTTGTCTTGTAAGTTACGCTGGATAATTTCATTTTAAAAGTATCTCTAAAATTTGCCGTCTCATGGGATTTGCGGTTTTCTCCATCATTATATAACTGTAAAACCTCTGGATGTTAAAGATTGGATAATTTCTTTCAGATGGGCCTGGCCTATATTATACATGGCTGTAACAGATAAGCTCAGTTGGCTGCCAGAAGTAACCAATATGGAGTTAAAGCAATACAAAAGTCTGCAAAACTAATAACAATTTTTACCTTGAATATTACCCTGTTTGTTGACATTAACACTTTTGAATATGGCTTCTATTTAAATGAACTAGGACTGTATTGCACGCATGATCAGTTGATGGGAACGTGTCTCTTTTATTCTTATTCACTTGTCATTGGTGGTTTTCTATAGTATTCAACTTAAATCCCACATAAATCTTGAGACCATACTAAATGAATAAGTTTTCACACTTTTCTCTTCACTGCAGACCAAAGTAATAACAATCTACCTTGAATATATTGCTAGCAGAAATTATAAAGTAACAAGAAAACATAGATGCAAATCTGCCAAGTTGGACAGCCAATAAATGTAAATAAGTAAATAATAATCAAATATGGCACCTCATTAATTAAACATTCTATAATTTCACTTGAGGCATCTTTGCTCCCCTTTCAAAATAATGATGACAAGGTCTTTTTACTGTTACTGCAATAATGTGTTTGCTGTGAGTTAACTGTTTCAGTTTTTAAAATCAGTTTCTATTCTACTATGCCATTTTACATTTTTAATTGTAACATTTTATTTTTGATTTGGAATGCCAAAATCATCCCATGGTCACTCCAAAATATAAGTAGGGAACATGCTAGCACAAAATCAGCTGTAAGTCATTATTATTGTCTTAAATTATAGCCGAGGGCAGGGTCAGCCATCTTGTGATGCACCGGGACATTGCTTAAACTTGAGGGAGGAAAGGAGAGATCCATAATGTGTAACACAGTAATGTAAAATTGGCAGGGCCAAATTATGAACGACACAGAAATGGCATTCTTAACTTTTTATTATTTGGGGAAGGAGTTGGAGGTTTTCATTATTTTGCTAATTATATTAAATCTATTTTAAGGATTATATTGCAATTTTCATGTACATCTGGCCTCAGAATTGTAGGAATCTAAACCTCTACTTTTCAATAATTGCATTGTCAACATTTAGACAGCACAATTAGAAGGAGCTCAGGGATACAAAATAGATTTTGAACAATACATGCTCTCTCTCTCATGCACAGATACAGACTGACATACAAAAGGAAAGAGTTTTTAAAAATCATTTTAAAATAATTTTCAAGGTACTGGTAATAGTGTTCAAGGCCCTACATGGCATGGGTCCGGAGTACCTTAGGGAGCACCTGCTGCCGGCATCAACTTCCCTCCGCCCTGTGCGTTCCCACAGAGAGGGCCTCCTCAGGGTGCCACCGATCAGAGAATGTCGATTGGTGGCCCCCAGGGGGAGGTCCTTCTCTGTGGGTGCCCCGGAGTTATGGAATCGGTTGCCGGTTGAGCTCCGGATGGCGCCTGACCTCCGCTCCTTCCGATGCGATCTGAAAACGCATTTATTTGAACAAGCCGGCTTGGCCTGATGGGGGGTGGGTTGGATTTTTTATTGTTCTTAATATTTGTATTTATTGCTTTTTACCTTGGGCATTATGTTTAATTCCTTTTAACTTTTGTACTTTTGTATTTTATACATTTGCCCTGTTCACCGCCCTGAGTCCTTCGGGAGAAGGGCGGTATATAAATAAAATTATTATTATTATTATTATTATTATTATTATTATTATTATTATTATTATTATTATTATTATTATTATTATTATTATTTGTGGAGATTTTATTTCAACATAAAGCTGCAGATCATTAAAACTGTGAATAATAAAACCTTGGATATGAGAATCTGGGAGGCTATGTTCCAGTTCCTATAGTCATACTCTTCTTCCCATATGTCTCCAGCTGTTTGTTTTGAACAGCGATTACAATACAAGCATCATGTACTCATCACAATAAGCCTTAAGAAGTCTGCAAGCAGCACTAGCATCTAGTTTCATAATATTTTCCATAGATTATGAAAGATCCACATGGAATAGATGAGCCAACGTTAACCACGTGACCTACCAGCTAAACATTTCCTTGAAGAATAAGATCATCACTTGCAAAGAAGCCATCCAAAACCTTAGAACCAGGCTACACAAGCAAGATCTATCAGGACCAGACAAGAATGAGAAGCGAACCCATTACAGAAATGACTCAACCTAGCCTTTACAAAAGTTATTTAAAACATTCATAAAAGGCTGCTGTAATTTGGTACGTACATAGAATAATAAAAAGCAAGGCCCAAGCTTCACACATGTAAACAAATAAAGAAAAATTATGCAGAACCAAGATAAATTGCAAGTACCTGAAACTATGAGTTAGAAGACAGAGGCTAACTTGGGCGTCTGCATTTCTTCTTAAATGAAGAAAGTTTTGACTCTCCACCATCTGAGTTTTAATGTTCTTTATTTTATAAATCTAAAATGTAAAGCAGTCATATCTTTAATGTGAAAGTTGATGTTTATTAGGCATAAGTGAGTCATGAGGACGAGGTAAATAATACTACAGGAAAAGTGTTCTGGCCCTTTCTGGTACCAAAAAAAAAACTTTTTAAAAAATTGAATATAAGACAGTTTAAAAGGCATGTTGTCTGAATTCTCAAACCAAGTGGCAAGTGGCATCACTACCATAAAAACAGCTAGTATAAGCACTCTTAATTGTTTCCATTAAGAAAATATGAAATGAAAAGACCTCTTCTGATCATAATGAGGCCTATTTTCAAATCATGCACTTCTAGAACATTAATCTAGTCTCTACTAACTGCAAGAACAAAGCCTGATAAATATAAGTAATAATTATATAATCTTGTACCAGCCTACTTAGAAGCAATCCCAAGTGATTCAAATGAGACTTGTTCACAAGCAAGTACATTCAACATTTTATCATAAGGAACTGCACAGGGCACCTTTAAACTGCAACTGTATTTCACAATGAGCCTCTAGAACCTAATGGAATTTGTGTCTACATTAAAAATGTAGATTGTACCATTACAATTTTAATTTTGCATATATAGTTTTATTCACAGTGAGAATATAGATGTACACTAATAGCTGTTCCAAATGGCTCTGACAAACTACACACACACACACACACACAATCTTATTATATTTTGCCAAACCTGGTGCCACTTAATCAATAAAATGTGCAACTTCATCATCAGATTACAATAATATAAAAACAACTGCTTTTAGGGGGAGGGGTTACATATTTTCACTGTGGGGGTTGGATATTGCAGAGTACCTGCCATAATGCATTCCTTGCAAAATATTGAACTGCTGCTAGACATTTAGGATAGCATTTTTATTGTTAATCAATGCCAATCAATTCTGAGCCTTGGCGTTAAATAGGGATCAATATCATCAAACTGCAAATTAGATCTATTTTCAACTGGCGAGGATACCTGCAGAAGTTTTTAATCATAAGGTTAAATCAAGTCCTGGAACATGAGTCAGATGAAATAATATAGACCATCCAAGACCTCTCTTGCCACTGAACCAGCATAAGGAAATTTCTGTCATATTTCATTATCACTCTTAGAAGCAGCCTGAATCCAGCATATATTTTTTTTGGTATTTTGTTAGTGGAAGAAGAGAACACTCTTAACACCACACAGTGAATACGTGTTGGAACTGCAGCTCTTCTAAGTCCACCGAGTGTAGTTATATGTATGCCCCATGAATCTCATTTTATGCGATTAAGATCCATAAAAATTCAATAGCTTTTCTTCTGCAATTCACATTTTACCTGGTGAAATATCATAAGAATTTCATTATCTTTGCAGCTGTTGCCTAAGATCAAGCAAAGGTTATTATCCTCTCTGAAAACACTATAGAATATGTACGAAAATGTCAGGAGAACTGGGCATTTAAAGCTTGATTTTTAAAAAGAAAAACACTATCTGAAATTTAGAATAAACTGTACTTGACATTTATGCACCATGATGCATTTCTTGGTAAACCAATTTTGTAAGGAAATCCTTAGAATTCAACTCTATCATTAAATTGTATTAAACACATATACATGTGCCCTCCGGGTGAAATTCAAGGTGCTGGTTATCACCTATAAAGCCCTACATGGCCTGGGTCCGGGATATTTGAGGGAACACCTGCTGCCGGCATCAAACGCCCTTCGCCCAGTGCGCTCCCACAGGGAGGGTCTGCTCAGGGTTCCGCCGGTGAGAGATTGCCGGCGGGTGACACCCAGGGATAGGGCCTTCTCAGTGGGAGTGCCTGCCCTCTGGAACCAGCTGCCGGTGGAGCTGAGGACTGCCCCCGACCTCCGATCATTCCGCCGGGGCCTGAAGACCTGGCTCTTTCAGCTCTCGGGCCCAGACTGAGGAGGAATTTTTAATTTGGGGTTCTTTTTAACTGACTACAGGGTTAATTTAATATTTTTTTTAATTTGTTCTTAATTTTTGTATTTTGGATTTTTAATTCCCTGTAAACAGCCCTGAGTCCTCAGGGAATAGGGCGGTATATAAATATAACTAAATAAATAAATACAATTTGGCCACATTTCTTTTTTCCCATCCAAACTCACATAAACCAAAAGAGAGGGAATCCTACCAAGTCATAACGAAATCATCAGAAATATCAGTTTGTACACTAAATCTTAACCTTCGGGTATCCACCATTTAGGAGATAACAGAACTACCCCGGCCTAATTGCTCTAGTTTAATCCTACAGATCATTCAAGCTAGTTTTAAAGCATTTGAAGAAGAATGGCTAGTAGAAAGAAAGTGATTGATCAGAAAGCTCTGTAAATCATGAGGATTCTGTACAGTCCTCTGGCCTCAAATGCTATGTTTCCATCTATGATGATAAATTAGCATTAGATGGAACCTAATGAGTTTACTAAACATTTGGGATTTGTGCTAATAAACTGGCTGGCTGTGAACTAGCAGAAAGAATGAGCAATCCCTGAGCACCCTCTTATCTCTGTAACATGACAGTTAAACCAGGCTTCCAATCTGTGATCAATTCATCATTCTAGCACCATTGTACATTCTTCACAAAAAGATAATTACTGCTTCCCTGGATCAGAACACTCATATTTCCTTGGAACTACAGGTCTTGATAGCAAGCACTGTCACCAGTTTCTTAACGCTCCATTCTACAACTCTATTTATGATCATTATTTTCGCCTAAACAAGCTCTTTTTCTTCAACTTGATAAGGAAACATTCTATAATGTGGAGGAAATGGCAAAGACATTGTTTCTCTATGGATTTTTCCCCCCACATTTAGTAGGTAATATTTTATTTGGGGCATTGAGTAAAACTTTCCTCTCATCATAAGACATATTTACATTTCTTTCCCAAAATACTGTTTTTATGTTCTGATTGCTTAAAATATGGCAGCAAACTCTGGAACCTCTGCTGAAGATGACAAAGATGTTAACTGCTCATAAATTTTCAAATGGCTTTTTAGCTGCACAATACTTGTTTCTTGTCATGGTTGAACACAAAAACATATTTCAATCTTTCTACATATGGATCAATTTTTAAAACAATATAAACTCATTTGTGATGAAAGTAATAAAAAAGAGACAAATCAGTTTAGGGTTCTGGATGCTACAATTGCTATAATTATAATAAGGACTCAGAATATTTATACAGAGATTTTTGCATGGCCAAAAATATAAACTATAACAGTGTAATCCTATAAATGCCTAGATGTAATCCCTATAAATACTGATTTCTCGATATATTTCTTCCTAATTTAAAGGCATTAATAGTTCAAATTCAAGAAAAAATTGAGCCTTGGTGGAGCAGTGGGCTAATGCCTCCTTACGTAACACCAGCTGCCTGCAATTAGTGCAGGTTCGCATCCCACCAGGCTCAAGGTTGACTCAGCCTTCCATCCTTCCGAGGTAGGTAAAATGAGGACCCAGATTGTTGGGGGCAATAAGCTGACTTTGTAATAATGCTGCTTGGGGGGGGGCGAAAGCCCTAATAAGCAGGCATATACATAGAATGAAGGCTATTGCTAAGCACATTGGTTTGTGCTTAAATTGTAAGCCGCCCTGAGTCTTCGGAGAAGGGCGGGATATAAATGGAATTTATATATATATATATATATATATATATATATATATATATATATATATATATATATATTCAAAACACACACACACCCAATCAGAACACACCCACCATTCAAAACACACTCCCACCCAATCAGAACACACTTAATCCCCCACCCAATCAGAGCACACCTCCACCCACAGAACACACCCCCTCTGGCAGTTTAAAAAAGAGGAACAAACAGCCACTACCACATGCTTCTCCCAGAAGAAGGAAGCTGAAGCCACCAGCCTGAGGATGACGGATGGGATTCCGTCGAAACGTTGCTCCTACACCTTCAACTCTACGCGGGAAAAAACCCTAATGACCAAAGATCCACATACAAACACCCGCGAAAACCTCAGAAAATATATATATATATATATATATATATATATATATATATATATATATATATATATATATATATATATATATATATATATACACATGCATACATACATAAATGGAAGCATTGCTTAAATATGGAAGTGCTTATGCCAATCAAAACTGCTGTATTCACTTATATAAAAATAGCAAATGTATAATTTTTTGCCACTAAATTATTTTGTTGCTGTTGCTCTCATAAAAATGTACTAGTTTTGTTCTGAAGTATGCTGTTAAATTAGTCATCACCCCACAATAATCATATATGAGAAACAAATGGCTAAACCTAGAGGATTTCAGTGTGACTTAATTTCAGGGTTGGTGTTTTTAAAGAGAAAAAAAAAGAGCAAGAAGCCTCTCTTAAGTGCTAAAACATATGTCTACGAGCTGCTTGAAAACTCTCTAACCAGCACAGCAGTTTATTAACTTGCATAACTCATTTATTTGTTCAAAGTAATGATCTTTGGGGAAAGAGATGTTATATTTAGAAACTGCTTGTCAAATTTAATAAATGATGCTTATTGCAGGGTGCTTTTTTTTTCCTTAAAAGCATTTTTCCAAATATGTCCTAGCTTTCCCCTGAGCTTTCTTCTAGCCAAGGACCAATGCACAGAGTGTTTCTCAGAGGTAAAAGATGACTTCTGTCCACTATCCCCATCAGTGCCCAGTGACCTCAAATTGTTGAGACTAGCACCATGTCCAATTCAATCCCCCACTTGTTTCCTAACCCAATATTTCTTATGTCAAAGGACAAATTGCTTCATTCAGAAAATGGAAATAGATGGAGAAAGCTCATTTTAGCAGCATTTCCAATGCCAAATATCAAAAAAGAAATGACATAAGAATTTTCCCTAAGATACCACAGCGACTAAGCATGTTGATCTGATCTGTAAAAAAAAATTTCTAATGTGAAACAAATGTTATGGGTGTGAATTCATACTTAACCATAAAAAACGTTTGCCTTACCCTGCCTCATATTAAATACCACAGATAACTGTCATCAGATTTTATATTGTGTTTTACTGCCAGTAATGGTAAAAGTTGGAGTAACATTTGGTTTGGCAATTAGGAAGATTTGTAGTTTAATTTATTAATCCCAAAGAGAAAACTGCACAGAATCAATTTCATATTCAATGATAGTTTATTCTATTTTCTCACAAATAATTATTTAATAATTTTGTTTTGCATGGGAAAACAGTTCACTGGAAACAGTATAATTTATAAATAAATTAGACAAGTTGAAGTCTAATAGTCAGATTTCTATATACTTTCCAAGTGGTGTGTCAGATTCCAATAAATTGGGATCACACAACTAGTTCTAAGCAGCTGCAGAGGTTTTTTTAGATTAACTTTCTGGAATAGTCCTCAATACAAAGATATACCTCGTATTATATAGAAAGCCCTTTGCAAAGATGAAACAGATTTAAGACAGCAGCATAAGGTTGTTTATTTACTTGGAAGATTTAAATTCTACCTTCCTTAGATTAATGAGGTCAGGTTGGCTAATCCTAACCCTAAGCCTCCTTTTTTCTCACAATAACTCTGAGATAGAGAGACATACCTTGTCCAAAGTCATACAATGAACCTGTGTGCCTATAGATATTCTTGAACCTCAATCTCCCTGCTGCCAATGCTAACTCCTTTAAGGTAAAGGTAAAGGTTCCCCTGCACGTGCGTGCTAGTCATTTCCAACTCATCTCTGTTTCAAAGCTGAAGAGCCAGCGCTTGTCCGAGGACGTCTCCGTGGTCATGTGGCCGGCATGACTAGACACCAAAGGTGCACGGAACGCTGTTACCTTCCCACTGTAGTGGTCCCTATTTTTCTACTTGAATTCTTCAGTGCTTTCGAACTGCTAGGTTGGCAGAAGCTGGGACGAGTAACAGGCGCTCACTCTATTACGCGGCACTCGGGATTCGACCCGCCAAACTGCCGACCATCTGATCGACAAGCTCAGCATCCTAACCCACTGAGCCACCACGTCCCTTGCTAACTCCTTTATCACTACACAAATTATCTGTCGAGATGTGTTTTTTAAGTCGCTGGATGAACATAGATTGTAATGTAAAAAGGAGGGATTCCAAATGTTATAATTCAGGAACATCTAGATCACGGGTGTAAAACTTGCCGCATCATGTGACGTGTCACAACGTACCATGACTTTTTTTTCATTGCCGGAGCTGAGGTGGGCATGGCCTCCGCATGATGCAACTGGCCCGCAGGCCAGCAGTTTGACACCCCTGGTGTACGTTTCCCACCTCTGGACTGCAAAAACATATACTTTGGAAGCCAACTTAACTTTGTAGTAGTAAGAAACCAAAGGTTAAGAATTAAGCATACTCAACTAACTTGTCCAGAAATTCAAAAGCAATGGAAGTTCTTTTCTCTAAAGCTTGACAAATGTGGAAAAAAATCCACAATAATCTTAGATTATCTCTGTATCTTTCTTCCTGACACCTAATATAGCTATATGAGGAAGGAATGGCCACAAGGTTCTTTATAGCTAAATAAAATTGACGTAAAGCAGAAAAGGGGCAGCATTAATAGTATTCCAGGAAGTATGAAGGCTATTGACCTAACACAAGAGACTGATTATAGTTTCTTCAGAATGATACCCATTGGCTAACGTCACTGGCAACGATGCATTTGTCATACATTCATTAATACTCAGGGGAAAAAATAGTATCTGTTTCAAAAGCCTGTAAAACTCACTTGATCAGGGATGATGGTGGGACAAAAGAAAAATATTTGTGTGTGGAACACATGAAACAATAGATCTATCCTATTACTTTTAGCTCTCTGGAAAATTATGTCTGCCTCTAGCCTCAATGCCTCTCTGCAATTTGGATTTTCAACTTTGAAGTTGGAGTACAATGCATGTCCTGCAGGTGACAACACACTGCAGGAAGCCAATACGTACTTCTGTAAATAATGCCAGTAGGGCATATTCTTAGAACCAAATTACACAATTAAAAGAGCCATGCAGTATAGGTCTTGCTCAACTGTACCACTTCAAGCAGTAGGTGAAATAATTTACATTTTTAAAAAAACGTTGTGAACAAGATTAAGCATAGCTTTGGGAAAAAATAGCTTGTTTCAAAAACTCACAATGCCAATTTGAACAGAGATAATAGTAGGTCAAAAGAATAAAAAATATGGAGAGAACACATGAATAAATGCTTCTATCATGATAGCTTTGTCTGCTTAACTATTATTGTCTGCTCCACCCACACATAACTTGTACTGCATAGAAAACCACTTGTGCAAATGAGGCCGTTTCAGAAGTTGCTTACAATATTTTTTGAAGGCTTATTCCTAAATTTGGTTAAAGTTGTTTTTTTAACCTCTACATAATGCTGAACTGTAATTCCCAGCAGCTCTACCAACATTGCAAACAGTAAAGGATGCTGAGGTCCCAAATGTTCTCCACTTCAGTGGTGGTCTAGAAATTAGGCAGGCTACCACACTGAAGTTAAGAAGCAGATGGTCATTTTTTCAAAGCGTTATCATTACTAATTCAATAGCATTAGGGGCAACAATGCATATCTTATACCTCAGTAACTTTTTCTATTTTGAAATAAGGGTGCAAATATAAGCAACAGAAAGGAAGATCACCACATAATTCACTGCTGGAAAAAATAAAAGAAAATAGAAAATCTCCTATCACAAGCATTTTCTCTCATGGATGGGTTTATAGAACCATTAATAAAACAGCCTAAGGAAAACATGATTATAGCACTTAGATAACTCAATTTTCATGATTGAGAAATACAGTAGTATTTTTTTAAAGTATGGTAATGTTTAGATTAGAAAATTATGTTATGCCATATTATAATAAAAATATATAATTATAAAATTATATTACCTATACTGGGACATGTCCTAATACTGCACCAGGCGATTCCCTGATCACGTATCACACCTGTGATAGGGGTTTGGGACACTTACAGGATGTTATCATCCAACCTTTTTAACTTTTGTAAATATACCCACATATACACACACGCACACAATGGTACATATTGTACTAGATTGACATCATATAATTTATGACTTGCTGTTAATACTTTAACATAGTAATAATATTCTAAAATATTTTAATTATATAACTGAGTGATTGGTAAGACTTTGATGAACACATTGTCACCTTCCAATGCACAGTTCTTATAATGAAAGAGTTTGATAGGAATCTACACATGTTCGATCTCAGCTCTATAACTTCCCACCACTATTTTTTTATAACAACTATTTAGAAAAGCTTATCCCAGTTTTAAGAATGGCTGCTGGTGTAAACTGCAACGTATTCCTTCCATAACATACTTAGCCTTTGGCTTTTATCATCAGGTATGTTTAATTCTAGGAGAATGATAGTAATTATGATACATACTCTTAAAACCACAAGCATCTAGCTTATATATACAAAAACCTTTATAACTTTTGTTTCCTCATAAGTATGAATGCACATATATAACTGCACAGAAAGTAGTTCTATGACCAAGAGATTCCCCAAAACATCTGTTCTCATTTTTATGGTGTTAACCATATTTTTTTTTCTCTTTGCAAACCATTATTGCAGTGGTTTTCATGTGCCCTCTCTTGGATCACAAACTCATGAGTAGATGGGAAAAAAACCCTGTCTTTTGACTATTATAGACAAAGATAAAGATTTCTCTGTGTTGTTTTCCTAACAATTATAAAATGCACAAAATATATGTAATTAATGGAATATTGCAGTGTATGAAAATAATGTGTCTTCTCAGAACGTTATGAATGTCAAAACCAGTGGCGTAGCGTGGGTTGTCAGCACCCGGGGCAAGGCAAGTAATTTGCGCCCCCTAACCCGTGGATTTTAGCACTTGAGTCTGCCGCAGGGAGCCCCGCATCCTGGGCGTCCGCCGCACCCCCCACCCACGCCTCCCCCGGGAAAAGGGGGAAGGTCCGGCATCCCCTCCCTCACGTGCGGCAGAAGCGCCGGGACCCGAGGCCGTGCCAGGAGGCGGGCGGCGCAGCGGAGCCTCCGCTTCGGAGCTGGCGGGGGGGGCGGCTGGGGGTGCCGCCGTCCCTTTCTTACCTCTGATGCCTGGAAGAGAGTGGGACCCGCCAGCGCAGCTGCCCGTCTCGCTCAAGCATGCACCGCGGCTGGCCGGGGCTTCCGCCGGGGGCGCATCTGGGCGCGGGGAGCGAGGGAGGGGGCCGGCATGACGCCCCGTGAGCTTGGCAGCCCTTGGCCGGAGCTGCGGCTGAGCCTGAAGCTGCACCAGCCCGCACCTGCTGCCCCGGGAGAGCTCGGCTCGCTCCTCTGACCCCCCTCCCGCCACCGCCGCCCCCTCAGCCACGTGCGCCGGGCCGCCACCGTGTGGGCTGCTCTAGCGCGGAGAGGGGGAGGCCGGTCCCCGTTCGGCCCGCCAGCCCCGGGAGAGCCCCGCGCGAGCGCCTCGCCAGCCGCTGAACTCTGGCTTTCGAGCAGGAGCGACCTTGCCCTGCTTGCCCTTGCTCGGCGCCGGGAGCAGCCACCGCCGCCCGCCCCGCTTTCCGCAAGCCCCGCTACGCCGCCGCCGCCTGCCGCGGGGTGAGGGAGTTGGGGCCGCTCCGGCGGGCGCTTCTCTGGCAGTGGGGCATGCTGGTGCCCTGCACTGCGCTCCGTCTGCAGGGGCCGCCCTGGGAAAGGTGGAAGTGCAGCTGTGGTCTGGGATGGCTCCGAGCCCTATCTGGCCGGCTTTGTGCCTCCGTCCCCCAAGAGTAGCTGGTTGTGAGTTGCTGCTTCCCCGAGTGCGCCTCAGCCCCGGATCCCCCCCGTGGGACTCCAGCCGCGCGAAGGGCGCTTCGGCGCATCTTCCATCCCTCCCGAGTGCGAGCGCGCCCCCCCCAGATGTTGCGCCCGGTGCGGCCGGCCCCCCCTGCACCCCCCACGCTACGCCACTGGTCAAAACATCATTGCAATTTTCTAATTAAATTATAATGCTGTAGGAATTGGAAAAGAGACATTCCTATCAATTTGTATACAATAACTAAAAGTTTTATTAATAGTTATTTAGGATAAGAAGCATTTGATCTCTCAACAGAATTTTTAGAAATTCAATTCTTTATTATATGATATATTTATGAACATGAAGATAACCATTACTTATTTTTGTGGAAGCCAATTATTATTCTTGTACATAAACACACCTTAATATTTATTTAATAAAAATCCCCCCAAAGAAAATGAGGATATATGTACCCACTCAGGCATGCATATATTTTCTGTAGATGTAATTAAATCAATCTACTCTATTCTGCATAAAGTATCTTTGCATGATTTGAATGCTGAAAGTGATTTATTTATTTATTTATTTGCTGGAGTGCAGTTAACCTTTCCATTTTTGCATGAATAATCCTACCCTTTGATTTTAGATAATAAAATAACAATATAGTCTGGTTCATTTTTTCTTCCTCAAGAATCATAGTCTGAACTCAGCCTCATCCTATTTTTCCAGTGTTACAAGTTTTATTTTTTTATGTTAAATCTAGAAGTTTTGTAGTCTGAGTTTTGCTGTTAGGCTTCTTTAACTCCATGATTTTGTTTCTACCAAAATAGTTTCTTTCAAAGCCTCAGCAGAGAGAGGGGGGAAAGGTGTGTGTGTGTGTGTGTGTTTCAGCAAAAGAACTGTTCTTTCTCACCAGATGTGTAACCGTGTTTCGTCTTTCACTATAGACAAGCTGGAGCCGACTTCTTCCGCTACCCAGGCCTGTGCTACATGTCTTACAACAACACAAATGTAAGTCTCTTCCTTTCCACACATGTTAAACTCATTTCCAACTATTGGGAAAACACTACACTCTCCTTATTGCTGTTGTCAGATGATGTAGTTTATTTTATGTACTCCTGGCACCAGAAGCAGAGAATGATTGGTTCAGGCCACTTTGCTGGCTGTGAATTGTTTACAGACAAACATCTTGCTTTTGTTAAAAAAAAATACATATAGAATTGTCAACAATATGGAGTGGGGGAGGCCTGTACCAGGAATGAATAAAATAAACTTGATCTTCTATCAACTGCAACTGCAAGTATCTTTGCCTGCATAAACGCACAAACATACTTGTGCAGAAATATTTGTTCCCTTGTATGTTTGTGCGTTTATGCAGGCGCAGATACACATGAACATAAACACAGCAGAGGGCAAGAAAAAGATGTACTTTCCTCCAACTTATTTTAATGTGCTAACTCTATAAAACATGTTATATTTTAAGGTGTCATGCACTACCAGTCATAACCGAAGACTTAGTCTTGATTCCTAACCTAATATGTTTATCACATATTATTATGTCATAAACACACCGCAGGCAACAGACTTGAACAACAGCATAACTGAATAACTGATATTTAATCAATTAATATTTTAAAAAAATGCATGTATGTGTTTGTTTGTATGTGTGTGTGTTTGTGGAGTGGGGGGTGTTTTTCCTCCACTAGCATTTTTGTAAGATTTGCTATTAAGATAAACAAACAAGAAGACCTTGTTTTCTGGCAGCCTGACCCAGATGAATGGTTTTCATTTTCTTAGTGTGTCAGCTCTGGAAGCTTTGCCAAGTACAGGTTAAGCTCCCTGAGTTTTCACTTCCTGTAGCCCTGCTTGTCAATCACTTCCTGGCATATGCAGTGACAATTTCCATCTTTAGAGCTTGAATTTCCATCTTCTCCAAACATGTCTCCCAAGGCTGTGCTTAACCCTTTGGGTTACCATGTCTAATAAATTATTCGCCATCTTTCCAAATGTAAGTAAATACTGCTTGGATATTTGTTTATTGCAAATAAAAACTACTGTAGTTTTTTTCCCCCCACCAAAACCCTGTCCTGTATTTTGCATATTGTAGAAATATAATTATGCAAACGTTCTTACTAAAATGTCGTATAATTTTGGTGTGAGCAACCTATTTTCCCTAACAATTATATCCTAATTGGTTCATGAGAGCTTTAAAAAAAACTTTCCGTTGAAAGTTAATATTTTTTTCCTGTATTCATGCGTACCAGAACTCTCTGCTTAATTTTTTTTTCCATAACCTAATCCAATTCATCAAAGGCATCCTAACAAAATTACAGGCTCTGGCAGTATCTTTGCCTTTCACCTGATAAGGCTCTAACAGAAGCAGCATATGGTTTCTATCAGGATACTTCTTATAGAATAGTTTTTGACAGCTTTGCTTAAATCCCTTCCCTCACTTTTTCTTTTTCACATACTCAGTACTTATTCTATAATGCTCCTTGTTCTGAAAGCATATATATGTATTCGGCTTCACTCAAAACAAAACAAAAAGAAGAAGAGAAAACGGAAACATTGCTTCAAAAAGTGCTTGATTGATATTATTAAAGAATCATTTAAAAATTATTTCTAATGAGATGACTCTTCCTTGGATGATATTAATATTTAATTACCACACATATCCTGTATATGTCTGTTTAGACGTAAATCCTATTCATTTCAATAAGACTTGCTCTAGCTAACTAAATATAGGATTGCAGTTTACATTAACTGTGTTTTTTCAGATGTGTTTATTAAAAACCATTTTATTTTGGTATTCTATAATTCTTCTGCACCCCCATATGTATATGAGCCTTGGTGGAGCAGTGGGCTAATGCCTCCTTAAGTAACACCAGCTGCCTGCAATTAGTGCAGGTTCGAGTCCCACCAGGCTCAAGGTTGACTCAGCCTTCCATCCTTCCGAGGTAGGTAAAATGAGGACCCAGATTGTTGGGGGCAATTAAGCTGACTTTGTAATAATGCCGCTTGGGGGTGTGTGTGAAAGCCCTAACAAGCAGGCATATACATAGAATGAAGGCTACTGCTAAGCTTGTAAGCTGCCCTGAGTCTTCGGAGAAGGGCGGGATATAAATGTAATAAAAATAATTAAAAATAAATAAAAATATTTGGACATTTTGTGTTGACACTCATCCTTTTTTTTCCATTCTTGCTATTCTTTTCCTCTTTACATTCTACATTGCTCTCTCTCTCTCTCTCTCTCTCTCTCTCTCTCTCTCTCTCTCTCTCTCTCTCTCTCTCTCTCTCTCTCTTATCATGTCTTCCCTGCCCCTTTGTGATTTTCCAAGTAGAGGTTTCTCAATTTTTCAGCCACTTCCACATTTAATATCTCTGTCCCATAGGATTCTCCTCTTCCTGCAAATACATTTGACATTTCTTTTACTGCCTTTGCATCCCATTGATCTTTAAAGACCGACTATGTATCAACTACCACCTTTTTCTCTCCCGGTGCCATAGGTCTTTATGAACTTCCATTTTTGAGCTCTACCTAGTTTCCTGTCCCACATGTCTCATTATTACACTTTCTTTTCTGTTCTCTATAATGTTGGTGTCAAGTTTCCGACGTTCTTCTGTTTTTGATAGTACAATCTCTCTACACCCCTCCTATGTCATCTCTTTTTTACATTTTTTTTATATACCACAAACCTTTCCGTGCCTCTAGCTCTTATTTTCTTTCATCTGCCTCCATTTTTACTTTCTTTTTCTCTTCCATGCCTTATCTCCAGACCTCCGTGTTGACTTTCACCCATAATAACACAGAAGATTTTCATTCTCCCAGCAATCTATAGTATGGGGAAAATTCTAGGTGCAGGGTAAGCTGAACAGTGTATAGACGATCTACTTCCAGCCATATGTTGTATAGGCCCAATTTAGGCAAAGAAATAACATCTAGCAATTTGGATCATTTTTAAGGTAGTGGATTCATTGCCAAGCTGAACTGATTTCCCTATTATTTTTTCTCTTCACAAGCGATATATTGCAAAAATATTTCATATAACAGTGAAGCATTAAAATCAAGGGGAACTTCACTACAAACTTATACAGCAACATATACAGATGATACATCTTCATAACATACTAAATGAATCAATTTGCATACAAACTATGCATTGTACACTTAAAAGTACAATTGGAATCTCTATCCAGAGATGTCCTTAGCAGGAGACATCTATGAATTCAAATTCAACTAGGCCCTCAGAATCAATGCCAGATTTGCATAAGAAAATAAAGTGTGGTTGATCTGGAAATATTTCTTCTTTAAGAATTTCATTGGAGCTAAAAATCACAGTCAAGGGGGAAAAAATAACTCCTAAATCTCTTCTCTAGTAATTACATACGCTCCTTAAAGAAACCCAAGAATGAACATTTTACAATAAACTGTACTGTTTTCATTGCATTATGCAAATTAAATGACAACTTGTCATTTAAGAAGTTAATAAACAGTCACCGTTTTGCAGGTTATCCAAATGCTATTGAATAGACAACCTTGGATCCCTAAATGATGCGTAATTAAAATTATTTTTAAAATCCTCCTTGACAGGCCAGGGCTTAGCCAAAAAGTAAATGACATTAAAGAAGACAATGAATTTAATTTTATTTAATGTCCCTTTTTGCAGATCCTCATTTACATAGCATTTTTAACAAAAGCGTTGACCTTATAAATGCTGGCATTTGTACAGCTTCTGCAGAGTTGGATTTAATCATGCTTTCACAAAGCCATAAGGGAAAAGCTTTAAGTTCTCTGGTTGGATATGGAGTAGGAATAAAAACATTGGGCCTGGTCAAATGTTTATCCTCCTTGCTTCTGAAAACAACCTGACAAGAAGATGTAAAGGTCTAGGGAATAACCCATTGCTGTTTGTAAGGCTGGTAATAATCATACATAATCGTTTGGAAATATAGCTAATAAAAAATATAATGAGTGTTCAGCAAAATCGGCATTAGGCCCAAATTACATGATATTAATACTTGAACAGGTGCAGAAAGGCTCTTTAAATGAGGTAAATGAATAAAATGTCCCAGAGCACAACTGTGTGCACTGACAAAAAGTCAATCACATGAATAATTCAGTGACTAGGACTGCCAGCAAAGGTCAGCTTTCTTTGACCTTTGTGACAGGAAGTGAAAGGAAACACTGTTGACTAAAAAAAAGAAAGGACCACTTCCAATCAGTCTTCAGCTTTAAAGGAACAAACTTTAGCTACCAGTGAAATAAAGCTATTTCTTCCAAACCTAGTTTGGTAATCCTGCCCCCATTCTAAAAAAAAAAAAATGCAGAGGTCATAAAATTTTGCGTCTCAATGAAACAAAACGTGAAAACAAGAAACTAGGCAAAGACAATGAAAGGTTAACTACAGAGAAACATTTCCCCCCCCCCTCTGGAAACAATGTCAATTATGTATAAAATCTGAGGTCAGCTGAAAAATATGTTAAGAGCCCACAGAGCTGAAAGTTTGAAACAGCTGTTAAATATGACAAAACTTCTTTACCCCACCAAAAAAAAAAGCCTAAATCTATTCCAAACCCTGTATGGAAGAAAATGGGATAAACAGATGTCTGGCTTTTATACAGAAAAGTAGAACACACTTGGAATTATAAGTCTTCTTAACTCTATAGAATAATGCCAGATTTATAGAGGAGGGAGAGTATTTACTACCCACAGAAATGTCAACTAGCAGTACAACTGTGATAATACCATCTGGAAAAATGATGCCAGGCATGCTCGCAGCAACACTTTGCAAGTTCATTCCGTGTGCACAGGCAGATCTGCCATTGTTTTAATAACAAGTTGCTTCTTAATGGGATTGTAGTTTGGAAAACCCTGTCTTTCTCTATTCCTTTGTAATCAACTGCTTCAGTGTTCAAGAGTTGAATACTGTGATCTACCCAAACAAGAAAAGGAAAAGTCAAAAAGATGTCTTTTACCAGGAATTTCCATAACTTCACATAAAATATTATGGTGGCAGAAAAGAATTATTTTAGCACACAGTGTGGTTTTGGTTTAGCAGTTACTGCGGTATCCTGTAATCATTTATAGGCAGTGGAATGTATGAGTGAAATAGGATAGATTTATCTCTTCATAGTTGTGATATGTAGACAATGGGTGTTCCTAATGAGGAACATCTGCTTTTGAGCTCGCCCAGAAAACATTATTCCACTATGAAAATGATACTCCTATCCTTTTCAGCAGGCCTTCATAAAAATAAGTTGTTTTCTTTTATTTCTTTTATTTGTCTTTCTTTGGGGCAGTTTTATTTCCCATAGAGACTTTTCGGAGGCATCCCTTTGGCTTGAATTACTTTATAGTACTATTTTGGTGGACTGTATCTGTTACATGGATTGCATAATTGTAAAGATGAAACAGTGTCCAAAATTGTAATAATTGAAAATGGGTTCTTAAGGATGTTTTTAGCA
>NC_139518.1:65493053-65498053 GCF_947247035.1 Vipera ursinii
TTATTTCCCTGGGCTGGCTCCCGTGCTTTGGCAGGTTTGGCAGAAGACCCATTGACATCAGTGATGCTTATTTCTCTCATGACAAGTCCCATGGATTTCTGCTCCAAACACGACTAAGACCGTTTCCTCACCAAAGATTGATAGCCTCTTCTACCAACAACAACCTCACTGAGGGATAAAGCCTGTTACTCTTATCTCGGCATAACGATTGTTGGATGCGGCTAGAAGACAATATAAATCACCATAAGCCTGGATCTGACTATTCTTAGGTCTCCAGCCCATCCAGTGGTTTTTGTGCACAAGTAAGCCACATGCATCTCTCCAGATGTTGAAATTAGGTGTGGGGACTGAAGAGGACATGTGGAGGATAAAATATTTCTCTTAATGATCTATTTCACCCTTTGTTTACCTATCAAAGAACTATTTGTCAATGTCACACATTATTTTCCTTTCTGCCTTCCTGAGTCAGGAGTCAGGCAGGCAGAAGAGAGAACACCCAGACTTTCTCGGGCTGAGCAAGACCATCATCCCCATCCTACCACATTATCCTAGGCTGAAACCCAATAGAACTCATCTTTTAAGGAGTTAGAATCTGAGTATAATTAATAAGCATTATTTGACTTTCAGAATCATTTCTCTACTGCCTTATCTGCCTACTGATCTTGCTTCTTCTATTTCCCTCATGTTCTGTGCACTGAAAGCTGTTCCAGTTCCACTTTTTGAGAGATTAAGTCTCATTTTGTTTCAATTGGTCTCTATAAACAAGTAAATAGATATTCCAGGTATGTTCCCTCTATTTCTACATTGATTCATTACACAAATCCAGACCTTAGCAGGCACAAGTTTTTAAACAAATTTAATAAAAACAAATGTTTTTATTTAAACAAATGTACATTATTACATTTAAAGAAATGTAATCAAAATGCAAATAAAATATACATTCAGATAGAAATCTGGCTAGGTAGAACTATTTCAACAGGAGGAGGAGGAGGAGGAGGAGGAGGAGGAGGAGGAGGAGGAGAAGAAGAAGAAGAAGAAGAAGAAGAAGAAGAAGAAGAAGAAGAAGAAGAAGAAGAAGAAGAAGAAGAAGAAGAAATTAAAATGTAAATTGTCATTTCACCCCTATATATTATTTGGGTTTACTAAACTAATCCAGATTAAGAGAAAACTCCCATTCAAAAGGGAAAAAAACAAAACCCCCAACCCACTGGAGCATAATATGATTCAGATCTCTAAGATCAAGTCTTTTCCAAGGTAGGCATTCCCTGTAGGGAACTGTTTAGTTGTGACAGATTTACCTCTAATATGCACATTTTGACAGAGCCAAAAGCTGAGGTGGGTTTATTTTCTTTTTTCCCAATCTACCTTTGCAAATAAAAAAGCATGTAATGTACCAAAAAAAAAATTGTGGTAACATGTTATGCCAATTAGAATCAGAGTGCAATACTTTTTTTTATACCCTCCTGAGGTTTGAATTTAACAAGCAGCACAAGAAAGAAGCATTGTTTCTTCCCTTAAAGCACAAAACTTTGATTTGACTTTTGGACTCAGCAACAGTGCCTTTTGGATAGCAATGGTTCCCAGTGTCTCACTTACCCAAAATTATTAATTCTTGCGGTCTTTGAAGCCAAACCTTTAGAACATTCTCAATGGTTGACAAACAGGCCCTGTCCATTTGTTAAGTTTAAAGATTGTCACTGCCTAATTAGAAGGATTTTATGGCTATTGTTCATGCAAGGATCAGTATCCACGTTGCATAGCATCATTTTAAAGGACAGGGACAGTATTTCAATTAGATTTAGCAACCTACAAATCAGACACCATGTATTTTTTGGGGGGTAATGCCCAGATGCCTTTTGCCCCCCAACAAAGATTAGTGTAAATGGATGGGCCCAGAAGGACTAAACTGCATTGAAGTAGGCCTTTTATAAAAGAAAAGGCACGTATATATGCCAGGCATTTCTTTTCGAAGAGCGCTCATAGAGCAGATTACAGTTTATTTTGAAGCAGTTGAACTCTACCTCTCTTCCTCCTTCTCCCTAACCGCCTTGAGGAATCCCAGTCGCCACCACGCACTCCAATACGGCTATTATCGGTCTGATATTTGGGGAAGAAAAGTGCTAATGGGCAATCTGGTGTTTATTTTGAAACTGCTAACAACGATTTTTCTTGGGTAAAAAAGGCAAGTGTGTCTGGGCACACGGTTGAATGGGTTTTGAGCAGAGGCTCTAACAGATGGTGCGGAGCTATAGGTGCGTTCTCTCTCTCTGTGTGTGTGTCTGTCTGTGTGTGTGTGTGTGTGTGTGTGTGTGTGTGTGTGTGTGTGTGTGTGTGTGTCTCCCCCTTCCTCCCCCCCCCCCTTCTCCAGACTTCGGGGAACCGATCCGGAGCCTGAGCGGCCTGGGAGCAGCAGGCACTGCAAACCGCGGTTGGTAAAGAAGCTTTTCGCCCTCCCAGCCGCCGCCAAAGCCGCTCCTGCCCCTCCCCAGCCCAGCTTCCCTCCCGGAGAAGGCGAGAGCCCGGCAGCCTCCCCGCGAGGGGTTTCCTGAGCGCGCCGGCTTCTCTTCCCGGCAACTGAGTCAGGGACGCGGAGCAGCGGCGGCCCTGCAATCTCTGCCCGGCTCTTCCTCCGGAAGGCCACGGCTGCCTGTGCATCAACACGAGCTCCTGCCGGTCCCAAATCAAGATCTTTCTTTCTTTCTTTCTTTCTTTCTTTCTTTCTTTCTTTCTTTCTTTCTTTCTTTCTTTCTTTCTTTCTTTCTTTCTTTCTTTCTTTCTTTCTTTCTTTCTTTCTTTCTTTTTTCTTCCTTCCTTCTTCCTTTCCTTTCCTTTCCCCTTCCTTCCTTCCTTCCTTCCTTCCCTCCTTCCTTCCTTCCTTCCTTCCTTTTTTTCCTTTCCTTCTTTCCTTTCCCCTTCCTTCCCTCCTTCCTTTTTTTTCCTTTCCTTCTCTTTCCTTTCCTTTCCTTTCCTTTCCTTTCCTTTCCCCTTCCTTCCTTCCTTCCTTCCCTCCTTTTTTTCCTTTCCTTCTCTTTCCTTTCCTTTCCTTTCCTTTCCTTCCCTTTCCTTTCCTTTCCTTTCCTTTCCTTTCCTTTCCTTTCCTTTCCTTTCCTTTCCTTTCCTTTCCTTTCCTTTCCTTCCTTCCTTCCTTCCTTCCTTCCTTCCTTCCTTCCTTCCTTCCTTCCCTCCTTCCTTCCTTCCCTCCTTCCTTCTCTTTCTGCTGCTACGCCTGTTTTGCTTTTCCCCCTCCTCCCTCCCTCCCTCCCTCCCGGCTTCCTTGCTTTCTCTTCTCGCAGCCTGGGCCTCAGCCGTCTCTGCCTAGCGAGGCCACTGGCTTCCCATTCCTACCAGCTCCGTTGCCCTCGCTGCAATCGGCGCTGTGTGCGGTGCAGAACGAGTAGAGGACGCGGGTGGGGTGGGGGTGGGGGGGGACACGGAAGCACCTCCATCTCCATTCTTTCGATGCCACAAGCTTTCGGGGGGAAAAAAAGTTTTTCCCTTATCTAACAGGGGGTTAAGCCACTACGCTGCTCGCCATGCTGGGAAAGCGGGATCCAGCCAAAAGAAAGCCCGCGAAACTCCTCGTCGTGGAAGCGAGCAGTGGGCCTAGTTTTCCAAAGGTCCCCCCGATCAAAGCTGGATTTGTCTGGAAAGCTTGAGGTAGCGAAGAACCCCGCAGATACAACCAGCAGTCGGGTCTGCAAATGTTTTTTTTGTTGTTGTTGTTGTTGCAGCAGGCCACTCCACTTCGGGTGATAGTTACTTTGCCTGGGATGAGTCCGCGTATTTAGATGTGATTTATTTTTTATTTTGTAGCAGCAAGAGAATCCATAAACTGTCGGTTCAGCGCCATTGACTCTTTGATCAGTTACTGGGCTATTTTTCCCCCCTCTCTCCTCCGTCAGCGAAGAGAGATTAAAAGCTTGTATTTTCAGCACTGGAACTTCTGCAAAAGTCCGCAGTTTCCATTGCTAATAAAAACGTGCTTTAAAATGGTCTGGTTTTCTCTCTCTCTCTCTCTCTCTCTCTCTCTCTCTCTCTCTCTCTCTCTCTCTCTCTCTCTCTCTCTCTCTCTCTCTCTCTCTCTCTCTCTCTCTCTCTCTCTCTCTATCTATCTATCTATCTTTCTTTATCTTTCTCTGTCCTTCATTCCAGAGCACTGAAACCTACAGAGCTGCCCATAGTATCCTCTTAATTAGCCTACAGTGATTTCCGAAAACATTTAGCTGGCATGCACAAAGGAAATAAGAAGACATTGTCAACTCGAGAGCGCTCCAGAGTTTAAAAGGGTGCTTCTTTGTAACCTATTGAAAAAAAATTATTGGAGGGCTCAACGCCTCCGTCTTTGTCAAGGGACTGGCGTTTGCCTGTCAGATCGGGTTTTCTGCAAAAGGACACCACTCATTTACTGCTAGGGGCATTTAAATCTAACCCTATTTTTGTCAAGAAGACTGGAAACTTTCTGCTTTCAAAAGCAGAGTCGAGGGGAAAGGGCGCTTGAAAGCTTAAACTAACTGAAATGGGGTTCTTAAATGTATCATTAAGTGAAACAGTCTTTTGTCCTTAATGTTTCAATTTTTATTTTTGCAATTGATAAGAGAGAAAATACACCCCTCTTTCTGCTCTTTCACGAAGAAAGACAAAATAATAATAATGCACCAGGCATTTTATAAGGGATTACCATTGAGACTGTATTATTTACGAAGGGTACAGTTCCCTTAATTCGCTTGTTCGTCCAAAACAGAGGAAGCACACTGAAAAGCCAGCGAATGCATCTCTTAGAAAAACAAAATAAAGCCAAAAGACTTGAACCCTCCATTCAACAGCTAACAGGCATCTATTATCTATAAAAATAGTTGTTTTGAAAGAAGTTTGGATAACATTTGTAGTTCAGAAAGTTGTCCAAAACATGTTAAATAATTTAAGAAGGATAATTGTGTTATTTACAAGAGATGGCAGAGGTTTGAGGAAGGAACAGGAGCTGATTTCAGAGACGGATGTGG